>NC_140973.1:16815244-16892744 GCF_056783735.1 Eptatretus burgeri
ACCCCCCCAAAAAATAGAATTTTCTTTTGCATTTATACGTTTTGATTTCCACCCCCCCAAAAAAATTGTTAGCCCCCCCAAAAATTGTTATAGAGAATTTTTTTTTTTGCATTTCTACATGTTTTAAGTGATTTCCAACCCCCCAAAAAATTATCCCCCCCCATAAAAAGAAAATTTATTTTGCATTTCTACATGTTTCAAGTGATTTTCAACCCCCCCCCCAAAAAAAATTGTTAGAGAATTTTTTTTTTTTTGCATTTCTACGTTTTAAGTGATTTCCAACCCCCCCATCCCCCCCAAAAAAAAATTGTTAGAGAAAAAAAAATATTTTTTTTGCATTTCTACATGTTTTAAGTTATTTCCAACCCCCTCAAAAAATTGTTAGAGGAAAAAAAAAATTTGCAACTTTTTTTTTTCAACAAAATTTCGATTTCTTTTTTTGCATTTCTACACGTTTTAAGTCATTTCCAACTCCCCCCCCCCCCAAAAAAAAATAAAATGTTGGAGAAAAGAACTATAACTGTCAGTACTGTTGACATATTTAATGAATAAGATATAAGGTTCACTTGAGTGACACAGCAGTATTGGCGGAGGAGGTTTTGCAGGAGTTTTGAGTGCTCCCCCTCTAGTTTGTCCTGTATTTAGTTAATTTTCACGGCAATAATACATCGCACATATCCTGGCAATAAATGAGACAACCTGACAAGCCTACAACTGCTAAAGAGTGACGTACAAGGTCAGGTCAGGTACTGGAGCAGGCGCCGGAGCAGCGCGTCACTGCGTCCACCTTCCGCTAGTACTCAAGGGGCCTCCGTCTGGCCATCCTCCAGGCAGATGCTTGGCCCATTCCAATCTCCTTGAGATGCCGATCAACCTGCTGCAACCATGAGGCACGTGGTCGGCCCATTGGTCTCCTCCACTCACGAGGATCCCTCACTGAGAGAATCTAATGAGCAGAATCAGCATCAGGAAAACGAGCCACATGTCCATACAGCCACAGCTAACGCTCACGGACTATGCAGGTAACAAATCTCATCCGAGTCTCTCTCAGCAACCGCTTGTTGGACACAAAGTCCCGCCAGCGAAAGTCAAAGATTCTCCGAAGAGACCTGGTACCAAAGGAATGGTCTCCATCCCAGATCCTTGGTCAGAGAGCAAATCTCACATCCGTACAGCAAGACTGGAAGCACCAAGGATCTGAAGTCTGACTTTCATCCTCCTGCACAGGTACCGACAGCTCCACACCCCATGATCCAGTGAAACGACGACTCCCTAGGCCCGACCCAGAAGTCTACTGACCTCTGGCTCACAACCAGCAGAGACATGAATATCACTGCCAAGGTAAATTAATCTCTCTATGACCTCAACATACTCACCACAAACAGGTACAGACAAGATAGCAGCATCCAAGATGTCAACGAAAACCTGGATCTTAGTTTTGACCCAGGACAACCCGTAATCCCAGCGGCTCTGACTCCTCATTCAGCACCTCGAGGGCCCTCAAAAGGATATCCAGAGCCTCTGCAAAGATGACTGCATCATCTGCGAAATCAAGGGCAGAGATCTTGATATTTCCAAACTACGCAACACAGCTTGATCTCTCCGACATCCTCCCCAGAATACAGTCCATACAAATCGCTGAAAAGTGTGGGGGACAGTACACATCCCTGACGAACTCCAGTAACAGCTGGAAATAAGTCTGATATCGTATCACCACATCTCACAGCACTCTCAGTACCAGAGTACATTTCAGACATCAAATGTATCAGTTTTGGTTGAACCCCACGAAGACCAAGAATCCTCCAGAGGGAATCCCAATTCACTGAATCGAACGCTTTGCAGAGATAAACAGAGGCTGCAAGCAACCCCTTACCGAAACTCCCATCTGTGCTTGGTGAGGACCTGAAGGGCAAGGATACCATCAATCATTGACCTCTTTGGTGTAAAGCCTGACTGCTGGAGGCGCTGGTGCTCAAGCAGATGGTGGTGAACCCGATCAAAAATTACCCGAGCAAAGACCTTGCCCGGCACTGAAAGCAGCGTCACTCCTCGATCGTTGTTTTGGTCCTGGCGATCAACCTTCCCTTTCCAGATTGGGACAACAAGGCCCCTCCTCCAGTCAGTTGGGATGATGCCTGTGTTCCAGGAAAAGCACAGATCTGCATGCAACGACACGAGTGCAACATTTCCACCAGTCTTGAGAAGTTCAGCATGGATGCCACAGATCCCAGTAGCTTTACACCATTTCAACCGGTTCACCACAGCCTGTTCGCACAAACGAAGGTGGATCACATTTGATTGGAGGGTCAGCAATAAGGACAGTAACACCCCTGACATCCAGCTCAACAGCTGGTGGATCAGCCTGGTACAGCCACTTAAAGTAACCGGCCCAGCGGGCCTTCACTTCGGATTCCTCTGTCAATAGCCCTCCACCCTCCGCTCTAAATGCAGTAAACCGAGGGACAGGCTTGGAGGAAAGCAATGCACGAATTCCCCTATAAACAGGACGAGAATCACTTGACCACAGGTGATGCTCTACCCCCTCAGACATAGGCATCCTTGTCCACCAACAGCGCATGTACAGTTTTACGCCTCAACTCCCTGAACAGCTCAGCTCTGCCATTAAGCCTGGCCCTGTGACTGGTCAATGGTATCCAGTCTTTCTTGAGACAAAATTCTTCTTCACCCTCCGGTGAGTTCCAAGACATCCACCGGTAACATCAAGGATGTTGGTCTTGAAGGCACTCCATAACTCTTCAGGATTCCCCAAAGCACTCAGACCCCCCAAATCCCCATTCAGCTTCTTCGCAAACTCCTCAGCTAACCTCTCACCCTTGAGCTTGCCAATATCCAGCCTCGGCTGGGATGGTACCATTCTCTCAGATTTAAGCTGCAACTTCAGAGTTGCGACCACAAGCGTGTGGTTGGTATTGAGGAACTGAGCACTCCGGTAGACCCTGCAGTTCTTAATCATCCTCCAGTGACCATCAACGAGCACATGGTCAATCTCCTTTGCCACACCACCAGCATTGGAATACCAAGTCCAGTGATGAGCCTGTGGGCGGTGTAACCATTAACCAGCCACACTAAGTCCATGACTTCTTGGAAAGTCAAGGAACTTATTGCTATTCTGGTTCACAGTTCCAGACCCATGGGGATAAAAACGTCTCATAACCATCCCTATCAGTTGCAGTCGATGCATTGAAATCCCCCAAGATGAGAAGAGTATCTCACCTGGGGCACTGATCAACCACAGACTCGAGTGTGGCATAGAATGCATCCTTCATGGTGAGATCACTCGCCTCAGACGGAGCATGCACAGAGACCAGGGAAATGACACCCACGGAGTGACGAATCCTTAGTCTCATAATACGCTCGTTGACCGGTGTTACCTCAATTATCATTGGAATCAGCTTACTGGTCACAACTACAGCAACTCATTGGGCATGGTAACCATCAGAGCGACCAGACCAACAGTCAGTGTAACTACAGGCCATTATCTCGCCACTATCCGGTATCCGAACCTCACAGAGTGCTGCAATACCAATGTTCAAACGCTTGAGCTCAGATAACAGAGACAGGTAATCATCCTTTCTTCGGGATAGGACATTCCAGGTACCCACCCGAAGGGACCGCCTCAGGTTAACCAAAGGAAACCGCCATCTGGTGGACGACACCTCAGCACCACTCAGACACACACTACAGCAATCTGACCCAGGAAAGTTACCCCGTAGTTTTCCTCCGATCATCAGAGTGGGGGTCCCAAAGGCTTTGCCTCAAATCCATCGTCCGGTGAGCTGCCCTGCAGAGGGCAGCTGCACATGAGTTACTCCCACCGAGTGGGTTTTCAATTTTCTTTTTGGTTTTATTGCGTTTTGCTGAGTGAAAGGTTTTCTGGTGGCCGGAGTACAAATCCTGCCACCAACCTACTAAAAAAGTAACCCAACTGCAGGAGGATGTCCGCACACACAATTAGGCACTAGATTATGGACGGATGTTGGCTCACAAGGAGCTCCTCCACCCTTTGACAGGTTTTGTTTTTAATCCTGCTGGGTCTCCATGTCATACACTCTCCTCACCAGGAAACCTGGTGGGGAAGACAATTTCGTCGCTGATTGTTTAGTCGCAGTGCACTTCCACCAACTGATATCATATACATTTTGAACCATGGAGGCTAACTGTGTTCATGTCTCCCATTCTGGTGGCTGCTTCCAACGCTGCGTTTGAAAAGCTGTGCATGCAGGCAAAATTCAACATTCACTTTTGAAATTACGAGGAAACAAGCATGAATAATGTTGATGCCAAATAATTTTAGACAAATCCAACCTCCGCTGCCCAATGTGGCACCATCATTTTGTGGTGGGTGGTACAAGTATGGATACTTTTGTTTGTGATTGATAATTGTCAGTATGGCGATATATTTAAATAATCTTAACACAGGTGGGTGCCATTACATTTTGGGACCTTTTGATTGGAAGCGTCATGATCTATGTCTAATTGCAATGCCGCTTTTTTGTTTGATTAAGGTGCACACGTTCGATGCAATGCATCGCTTGAAGACATGGTTAAAGGAAAATACTTGAGGATATACTCTGAATGACATTATGTTCACAAATATCCAGAAGACCTCAAGTGATAAGGTAGATATCAAAGTTGTCACCAAATAATTTTCCGAGAAAAACGACACCAGAAGAAGCTACTTTGGTATTTTAAAAAGAATGTAACTGGAGTCTTCTAAAGATGTTGCATCATAAGATGCTCCAGTTGCACCTTATGATGACCTAAAGGAGTCCTGGCCTCTTGTCCGTGACACTATCCTCTCTACAGCATCAGAGACAGGCGGATTTAGTAGGTCACGGAAACGCCCCTGGTCATCGATAGATACCTTTGCCACTATTGATATGAAGAGGCAAGCTCAACTTCAAGTAAACATCCCAGAAAGAAGGCGTCTCAGAGGGATCCATCGGGCGAAGGATAGGAAAGAGCTTGACTCTTGGGAGGGGCACCTGGCCAATGAAGCTGAGGAAGGTATCCATCAAAATTCCCTTCGACCTGCCTTTCAATCAATCCAGCACATGCATACTGGTCAGAATTCAAATCAAAACAAAACGCAGCATTCCGATCATGGAGACAAGTGGGACACCCTGCCACACCAATAAGGAAACCCGAACTGCTGGAAAGAATATTTTGAGCAGGCTTTGCAGGCTTGACTTTCACAACATAGAACATCAAGCTGCACCAAACATTCATATTACTGTACAATACCCGTGTGACAGGAACTTGATGTCACCCGATACTCAGTGTCCTCAATGCCGTTGAAGAATGCCAACTAACAGACGATACTCCTATCATGGGACACCAACACCAGCCTCAATAAAACAATGACCCCGATGATGCTGCGTTACAGTTGGAATCGGGGGCGGGGGGGAGGGATTTTTTTCAGCTAGAAGGACAAACCTGAGCGCTTACACCGCACTTAATATCAGTGTATATAACAGACTGGGTGTTCACCATCTTCAGCTGAAGGTAGACACAGGTGTCTAAGGAAACACTGCAGATTTGTATACAGTATTTTGACGCACATTTCCAAAGAAGTTGGATATTTCCGGTATGGACTCATTTCAGGCAATGCTGAACATCATGACTGCATACAACGGAACCCACATCAAGTGGGTTCGATACTACAGAACTTGTATGTAGCTACAATGGATCACCATGGATCAAGCAATCCCCATTTATTAGTTGTGAATGTCAGTGGTCCTACACTTCTTGGCCTTCCATCATGTGAGAGTCTACATACGTTGTGACATTGCATTGTTCAGTGAGCAGCAACTGACCGCCGGTTTACAACAATGTAAAGGACCTCATGGATGTGCACCCCCAACAATTTGACCGTATTAGTGAATTTTGTACAACACACAAGCTTGTTGTGGACCAGAATATCCCACCACATGTTGATCCACCCTGCAGAACTCCAATTGCACTCGAGGATAAAATCCAATTGCAACTGGAAGACGTGGTTCAGCAGGAAGTCATACAGTGTATCCAAAAAACTGATTGAATGGGTCAGCTCTCACGTATGTATCCAGACAATATGGCAATTTCTGTGTTTGTTTGGAGCCCGATTCATCCACGTCACAAAATACCTATAAGTGAAGAGCTCAATCATAAATTTGCAGAGCAAAGTAATTCTCAAAACTTGACTCCATGTCAGATTATTTGTCTGGACACCGGCAGCCAGCGACTTCTTAAGTTTCAGGCCCCAACAGACTGGTACTGCTTCTAACGATTGGCGTTTAAACATTCCGCAAGCCAGGACATTTTTCAGATGGAAATGGACCGTATTCTCCAGACCTGCAAAGGTGCAGTTGGCATCCACATAGCAGATGACATCACCGTCTACGGCTACACTAAGAAGTAACAGGACAGACACCTCGATGAGCTGATGGAGACAGCACGAAGTGAAGGTCTTGTTTTGAAGTCAAACAAATGCTCCATCAAGATGACCAGCATCACCTGCTTCAGTAATGCAGCCAAACCCACAGAAGGTCCTGACTATTCGAAAACCATCAAACAAGCCTGAGCTTCAACATTTAAATGGCCTCACAATATTCTGTCATTTTTGGTCAAGAGTTTCCGTGCGAAATATTCCACTCTAAGAGACCTCAAAAAGGATTTTGAATTCCTTGGGAGCCGCACCATTAAATTCGATTTGATCATCTAAACTCTAAAGAACGAAATGTTGGAAAGATCTCTTCTTCACTACTATTAGCCAAAGGAACTAGTCTTCCTCCAGTGTGATGCCAGTTTTCAGAACATTGTTTCTGGTCCATTGATATCAATGAAGACCAGTGGCTCATGCAAGCAAAACCCTAATGGACAATGAACAATGTTACGCTTGAATCGAATGTGAGCGACTGGTTATCGGGTTCGGCATTGTAATGATTTCATACCTACCGGTACGGGTGCTCACCGATCGTGAACCATTGTCGATGGTCATTGCCAAGCCGTCGATTGCTGCACCGCCGTGACTGCAACAGAAGCTAGTCAAAATTCAAAAATGAAACAACACCCAGGGGTGGACAATCAGCTTACCGATTGCCTATCCCACCTTCCAAGTCCACTGCACACAACTGCAATTGATTTGGATTTGCACGGCAATTTTGCCTGTTTCTCATTTGAGAAGCTTTGTCAGCTGCAGCAAGAAACACCATGATTTGGAACAAGATCAACTGAGAGACATCACCACCAATGGATCGCCAGACCACATGAAGGCCCTTCCAGAGGCTCTTAGGAAATAGAAGAGTTTTTGAGATGAGCTGTCAGTTGAAAATGGTGTAATTCAGGTAAATGAGTCCTTATAACTCAGAACATGCAATGTGACATTGTAGAGAAACTCCACTCATGCCATTTTGGGCACGAGAAAACCAAATTTCTGGCCAAAGACACGACGGAGCGAGTCAAAAGTCCAGAAACATAGGAAAGTTAGTTTGTTTGTTTTCTCCTATCCTTCCTACGTTTCCGTTTCTGGACTTTTGACACACCCTGTATATCGATACATCGAGGATATTGATCGGTTTGTGGACTGCTGTCAGCTACCTGCCAGTGACTCCGGAAATCTCAGATGCCAGAGCTCTGACGGCAACATAACATTTCGCGAAGAACATGGAGCAAAGTCAGATGTAATGTGTTCTATTTTGATGGAGCTCAGCGGCTTGTCGTCACAAATTATCCGACATTTCATGTCGTTCCTAAAATACCAGAGTCCGCTCCCAGCCGCACAATTATCACCATCCTGAGACAGATCTTCTCCAGGTTCGGAATCCCTTACACGTTTACAAGGCTCATTTGTCCAGCGTCGAATCCCTTTCATTTGCCGAAACATGGGAGTTTTCACCACATCACGTCATCCCAGACCAACCCAAAACCTAATGGGTCAATCGAGTGCCGGCTTGAGAGTGTGACATCAATCCTCCACCAGTCAAAAGCTACAGGAACCGATTTCCACTTGGAGATGCCATCTTGGTGTTCCACCCCCAGGGAGTACAACTTGCCAGGGACACGTTCAGCTACGAATGGGTAGAAAAGTCATATAATCAGGAAGACCGACCAGAATTGCCAACACACCAGACCACGAGGACAACCTGGTCCATGAGGACCTGGAGAAACGTCACCACTCACAGGAAATTCAACCACGATCAGCATGATCGGCCACACGAAACGTCGTGCCTCATACCCTGGACAACGTATTAGTATTCAGACGCACAACAGCCATCGATGAGAGCCAGCCACAGTCATGTCCAGGTGGGAAGAACCACACCTGTACCTGTTCTCAGGTCAGGTACCTGTACCTGTTGGCAGGTTGTCACCAAACTGTCGAAGACTTCCGCGCAATGGAATCCACATTCAAGCAGAGCAGTCAGCGTATTCGTTTGAACAAGAAATGTGAACCTTACACTTTTTGGGTGGCGAACCTGTGAACTACGACTACGACCTCACCCCCGGAACACTACCGGAGGAAAGACCCTTGTCCAGTCGTCCCCACATTGTGCAAGTCTTGGTCGCACACGGTCGTCGCTTCATTCTGCTCCCGTTTCACAGGAACCAAATCGACCAGATGTACATACACAACGTGCAGACAAGCAATACCAAAAATCCCCCATAATGGAGGCTTTTTCGGTGGCGAAATTACAAACGAACGATCTTTTTCCTTATCAACCTTGCGCGCAGGTCGCACAGC
This sequence comes from Eptatretus burgeri, assembly GCF_056783735.1. Classification (NCBI taxonomy): domain Eukaryota; kingdom Metazoa; phylum Chordata; class Myxini; order Myxiniformes; family Myxinidae; genus Eptatretus; species Eptatretus burgeri. The sequence goes on from NC_140973.1 coordinate 16,823,985, forward strand.
GGGCCCTGAACCTGCATTATACAAGGGAAATGCACGTGCGAGGGATCCCGGCAACACACCGCATCGACTTCACTTTTCAACAAGACACCACAGCGTCTCTCAGATCGGAAAACCGCCAACTTCCGGGGCGAGACGTTTTTCATTGGTTCCTTCTTCTTTTTTTTTTTTCTTTCACATATGACAACATCCCCGTCAGATATTGACATTTAATAAATACTATAAGTAGAGGCTCCACATTACCGAAACGAAATTTGATAAATACTGCCGCTAACAATACCGTCGAGGCCGACATATAGTGTTGAAAACATTGTAACCCCCAAAATCAATAAACTATCCTTTCACATCCATGACTTCAATGCAGATGGGACAGCCGGATGTAAAGCTGGCAGGACGGCCGAGCCTAAGCGATACGAACACTCGTCTCGAAACGGTCCAGCCTGGGTTTGAATCCTCTCAGCCCAGCTGTAAACCGCCATCCTGGTGCTTCGCAGGCACGGCGATTACAAACAGCTCGTTAAAGATCCCACGGTGTCCTTCCTGAAGAAAAGGCGACCTGTCGCCATCACCATGGACAAATCCCAAAATTTCTGCTCTGACCTACAAGGGGACACTGCATCAGCAGCACAGCTGTGCTATAAACAAATGATGCTATCCGCAGCGATGTACTGCATTAAAAAAAAAAGAAGTAAAACGACAAAGACAAATAATTTGAGTTCTCTTTCGAAAGGCATCGTGCTCCGAAATGCAGCTCCCCCTGCTGACATGTCATCAGAGTGGTCCACGCAGGTGGAGGTCGTTCGGCCCGTCATACCTGCGCCGCATCAACACCAGATCAAAACTAGGACACTCGGTGGAGCACGTACCTCCCTCCAAAAACTAGGACACTCTGTGGAGCACGTACCTCCCTCCACCACATCATGCCTGATCCACAAGAACATATCGGGGCCCATTACATGTTTGAGATAACATGCGAAACGCGATATTAAGCCGGGGGCCAGTGGGACCTACCTTGCACCCCCTGCGACAATTTTCACTGATACCACAGTGTTCATATATATATATATCTATATATATATACATATATATATCCCAAGTATCAGAAAAAAGATGTTCCCAGAAAAATAACTCATTTGCACTATGCTTTATTGAGCTGTTTCCATGGCAACCAATCAAAAATAGACGAATCTCACAAAGATCGGCAAAATGTCAATATCTCTGTCAAATATAAACATAAAATCACAAAATTGGTGTCAAATTAAAGCTTATACATTTACGTATTAAAATATATTTTGTTTATGCTAATTAGCTCATTTGCATATTAATTAAATTTGACTTAAAGACAATAATTCCCACAAAAATGAAAGAATTTCCATTTTCTTTCCTTGTAATTACCACACATGTCAGTTTTTGTCAAAAAAACATTACTTAAGTGTTGCTAGATATAAGCCAGGTTGGCAGAAAATATATTTAAAAATTTTTATTTTTTAAAGTAGGCTAATTAGCATAAAATACAAAGCACAATGAATCGTTCGAAAATCATGTGAAATCAGATTAATCAATAGTATTATATTACCTGGTCCTGATATAATACATAACTGTGACTTATGATGTCTGTTGGTGTTTAAGGGAAACATAACTATTTTCTGTTTGAGTAAAAGTAGCGGAAATAATTTTAAATGCATTGATATGCTAATTAGGATCCGCCATTATGGAAATTGTCATTTTCGTAAATATCTCAACTTCTGGTACCTGGAAATTTGTAAATGAGGAATCTACACATATGTTTGGAGGGTCAAGGGGTAAAGTGAACATATTTCCTTTGTTGTCAGAGATGTAGAATAATGTTTGGATAGCTTAATTACATGCAAAATTGGAAACAGCTTAATAATGCATAGTGCAAATGAGTTATATTTCTGGGAACATCTTTTTTCTTATACTTGGGATATATATATATATATATATATATATATATATATATATATATATATATATATATATATATATATATATATCCCATATCCCAAAACTGCAAGGTAGGTCCCACTGGCCCCCGGCCCATATCGGTTTTGGCCCCATCTCTCAATGGTGAAGAATCACTTTTAAAATTCTAGTAGTCGGATCCGGATCCGGATCTTCACCAAAATCGAATCAGTTCGTCATTGTCACACACCCAACCTGTCCACAAAATATCATCCGGATCCATTTACAACTTTTGGAGATATCTTGTACACAAACAGACAAAAAAAAACAAACAGAAATGGGTGAAAACATCATCTCCTTCACCTTCGGTGGTGGAGGGAAAAACAATAAGGTCCATCCGAGCAGGTGTTCTTCATGTTTGTTCGAGCTGTGAAGAGAGAGAGAGAGAGATAGAGATAGAGATAGAGAGAATAGATCGACATTTGGTGTTCTGTGGATTGGTACATTTTTTATTGAATTTCGCTAATTACCCACTTTAAATCCTTTTTCAAAGAACGCTGTTTCAGAATGTGGAATGGAGTCCTCCCAGGGTGGGCTCAAAGTATCCACCTTCAAGTCAGTAAGGGGTCACGATTCATGGACCATGGACCAAGTTTTCTGTTCTCAAAGTTTTATGCCGAGGGTTCTCTTCATGATTGTTACTGAGCCCCGAACAGTTTCCAACTGTAGTTTGTTTGTAATAATATTCCCAGGGATGGTTTTTAATATCTCTGGGAGGTTCTTTCTCATCATTCCCATAGCTCCAACTATCACTGGTACAACTTTGGCATTCTTCAGCTTCCAAGATCTTGTCACTTCATTCTTGAGGTCTTGGTATTTGATCATTTTCTTGATTTCTGCATCGTTAGTCCAAAATCACTGCGATGAACACCTCAATCAGCAATACCTTCTTCTCTCTTTTTTGTACCTAAGTATGATATCCGGTCGCAACGCTTTGTTTTCGATGGTCACGCTTGATGGGATCATGAGGTCATACGTGAGCGGTCGGTACTTCCATGTTTTCAGTCCATGCTTTTGGTTCATGTTCACACAAATTTTCTGGAATTAGGAAATCAAAGTTTTTGCAGATGTGCCTGTGGTTAACATTACGAACTCTGTTGTGTCGTTGTGTGTACAACTATTCTGACATGAGATTTTATTTATTTCTGTTCGGTTGTGAAGCATAACAGATCACCCGCTTTGCGAACGCCACCTCCACCCCTCACCTATCTCTTTTTTTCTTTCCTCCCTCCACTGTCCCCCCCCCCCCCACTCTCTCTGTCTGTCTCTGTCTCTTTGTCTCTCTCTATCTTGCACCCCTCCCTCCCGCAGTGTATAACAACGTTTAGTGAAGTGTTGCTCTCACCACCTCCACCCCCTTCCTTGCTCTTCTCCCATTCCTAGCTTGCTAGCTTCCTCTTCTTCACCCACTCCTCGCTTCCCCTCCCTTCCCTCCATTCTCTCTGCCTCCCCTCCCCCTCTCTCTTTCTCCACCCCCTCCCCTTCACACCCCCATCAGCGAAGTGACGGGTTGTATTTGCTAGTGCTTAATATTCTTGGCCCATGTCCAAATCTCATCCGAGTCTCTCTCAGCAACCGCTCGTTGGACACAAAATCTGACCAGCGACAGCCAAGGATTCTCCGAAGAGACCTGGTACCAAAGGAATTAAGTCTCCATTTCAGATCCCTGATCAGAGTCCAAGTCTCACATCTATAGAGAAAGACTGGAAGCACCAAGGACCTGAAGACTCAGACTTTCGTCCTTCAGCACATGGACCGACTGTGCCACACCCGTTGATCCAGTGAATCCATGACTCCCCAGGCCCGACCCAGATGTCTATTGACCTCTGGTTCACAGCCAGCAGAGACATGAATATCATTGCCAAGGGAAGTGAATCTCTCTGTGACCTCAACATCCTCAACACAAACAGGTACTCACAAGATAGCAGCATCCAAGATGTCATTGAAAACCTGGATCTTAGTTTTGACCCAGGAAACCCATAATCCTAGTGGCTCCGACTCCTCATTCCGCACCTCAAGGGCCCCCAAAAGGACATCCAGAGACTGCATCACCTGTGAAATCAAAGTCCGAGATCTTCACATTCCCAAATGATGCACCGCAGCTTGATTTCTCTGACATCTTCCCCAGAATCCAGTCCATACAAGTGCTGAAAAGTGTGAGGTGGGGGGGGCAGTACATATCCCTGATGAAATCCAGTAACAACTGCAAATAAATCAGATATGAAACCACCAATGATCACAGCACTCTCAGTACCAGAGTGTAGTTCAGACATCAGATTGATCAGTTTTGGTGGTACCTCACAAAGACCAAGAATCCTTCAGAGGGCATCCCAATTCAATGAATTGAACGCTTTGCAGAGATCAACATCGGATCAACAGAGATCAACGTGCAAATTCTGCCACCAACCTCGCAGAAATGTTGTTGATGGATCCGGATGAAATTTGGTGGGCAGGTTGGGTGTATGACAACGACGAACTGATTACATTTTGGTGAAGATCCGGATCCGGATCCGACAACTTGAATTTTTTAATTGATTCTTCATCATTGAGAGATCGGACCAAAAACGATATATAGCACGATATCTCAAAAAGTTGTGGACAGATTTGGACAAAACTTGGTGGACAGGTTGGGTGTGTGACCACGACGAATTTATTCGATTGTGGTGAAGATCCGGATCTGGATCTGGATACAAAGTTTATTTAATATTTTAAGTGATTCTTCACCATTGAGAGATAGGGCCAAAAATGATACACAGCACGATATCTCAAAAATGTATTGCACCTGATATGTTCTCATGGATCAGGAATTACGTGCTGGTGGTATGGACTCGACCGAGTGCCCTCCTTGTCCACAAGCTGGGTTAAAAAGCAGTCCTGGACTAAAACTAGGAAATCCTCATCCGCTCTGCCCTTTCCCTGTTCCTCCACCCAATCCATCCCAGGCAAGTTAAAATCCCCCATAATCCATACTCTTCCCTTACCACGTGCTCCTTTTATTTCTTCATGTACTCCTCCTTCCTTCTCTTCCTTCACAACCAGAGCCCTATAAAAGCATCCTACCAGTATCTTACTGTTTTTACAATCTCTAATCTCATCCCATACAGAATCCTCAACATTTATTCCTTCCTTGATGTTACCCCTTTCTCTTGATGCAATGCTGTCCTTTACCCAGATTGCTACTCCTCCTATTCTCTCCTTACTATCACATCAATATACCTTGTCGCCATCTAATCTTGTCCTCCAGTTACTCTCCTCCTTAAACCATGTTTCACTCACTGTAACTATATCATACTCCTCGCTATCTACTTTGGCCTCAAGCTCTTCCATGTTATTATTTAAACTTCTGGCATTGGTATAGAATGTGTTTAATGTTCCCCTTCTTGAAATTCGAATTTCTTGCCTGGCCTTACTCATCACAATTACATCATCAGTTCCTTCGTTCATAGCTTCCCCACCCTCCACTGACCTAAAAAAGCCTGAATTCCTTCCTCAATTCCCACTGCAAACCTTGCTGCCCCCTTTCTATTTGACATACGGCCATCATTCCGGAAACACTCCCTTTGTCCTTGAAATGATTCCCACTGCTTCTTTCATGTAAAACCTTCCTCCCTACACCATGCTTGCAGACATTGGTTGACATCTATCGTTCTGCTCATAATTTCTATATTGTTTCCTAATCTTGGGATAATCCCAGAAATCATGACCTCATAACCCTCTGGGTTCAGCTGCTTACCCAATCTCCTTTCTCAATTTTTCAATACCTCTGAGTAAACGTTCCCTAAATCATTCGCTCCTTGGTGTACCACAACCAACTTCATCCTACTGTGACTCGATAAAACATCATTTACCCTTCCTTCAATATCCCTAACTCCAGCTCCTTCAAAACTGCACAGAACTCTTACATCTATGACCCTTCCTGCAGAATGAAGAATCTACATATTTAATAGTCTCATCACCTACAAAAAATGTCTCCCAGACCTCATTCCGACTATTCTGCATTGCTGTACCCTTTCCACTACCTTCACACGCTACACTCTCACCAATACCTTCACTCATTGCACCCTCACCACTGCCTGCACTCGCTGCACCCTCACCACTGCCTGTACTCTCTGCACCATCACCACTGCCTGCATTCGCTGCACCATCACCACTGCCTGTACTCTCTGCACCATCACCACTGCTTGTGCTCTCTGCACCATCACCACTGCCTGTACTCTCTGCACCATCACCACTGCTTGTGCTCTCTGCACCATCACCACTGCTTGTGCTCTCTGCACCATCACCACTGCCTGTACTCTCTGCACCATCCCTACTTCCAATATTCTCAGCAACCTCACTCCACAACCGTAACCAACTATTGTGTACAAAATTCTCACATTCTGCTACTTGCTGCAAATTATCTATGCGTTCCTTAAACCTCATAACACCCATCCTCAAGTGGGCTATTGCCTCACACTTCCTACAATAGTGAGTACCCTCCGCTTCCCCTGTTGTTATGGTCCACATTGAGCATCTATCATATATTATGAACTCCTCTTCCTTTCTCCTTCGGGCTCCATTTATCCCCTTTTTCATCCCTCATACTCCCAAGGCCCCAACTCACTTCAAGGCGAAACTTAACACAAGGCCTCCCCCTGCTTCTTTCAATAAACTAACACAAATACAATCCCACAACCACGATAAACAACACACAAAACAACATTGATCTTCTTCTGGCCGAGGAGCTAACACAGCGGCGTGCGAACCTAAAGAACGGCCGTTTCTCGTTTGATGTCGCGGGATTGCGGGAAGGACGCTGTTACATCTCGGCGATCAGGCATGTTGCACTGCTCATCATTTTTTCGTCCGCAACATGTAGCTGCTGGGGTGTGTTCAGTTATCAAGCAGCTATCTAACGCTTGCCTAGCCAGCCGTTCCGTATCAACGGTTTTGAACGGTGTGCTTGCTTTAGTGCTTAAGCCGCTTGGCGAGCGCTCTACAAGAACCTTGGAATCTGAACACAGGTTGCATCATTGAAAGCAGTACCCCCTTGGCCCCGATATACATAATACATGTTCGGGAAAAATTTCTGATTTGTCAGGGTGCCGACAATAACTCACCTCCTCTTTGTGAAAAACAGCTATTTGGGTTCATATTTATCATATTAAGGAAAAAGACGTCCGAGGCCTTCGGAATCCATGCCGATCCTTCATTCACCCCACTAGGGTTGGGTAGATAGTGAAGTTTTTTCGGTTAAGTGTCTTCGCATAGCATTTTCTGCGGCCATTTTCGATGCTGAATCTGAATCCGGTAAAAAAAATCTTTTTACCTCCGATGACCTTTGACCCCCGGAACTTTAATTTATTCAAAATGGCGGCCAAAAAAAAGTGATATTTTTAATGAATTTCTGACCAACTGAGAGAAAATAAGGCTTGTAATATATCAATTTATAGGTTTTTTCCAATCAGGAAATACGAAAAATGACACTTATGCAACGATTTGATGATTTAAAAAAAACAATTTTTAAAAAACCGCACAATATTTTGCTAAGATTGAACTGTTTTTGTCATTCTCAGATCAACGTAAGACCAAGATCACACCAGTGCCGCCAACAAAAGTTCATCAATGTTATCCTGCACGGATTCATCGGGTTTGATAGCATTCTTTATAGAGTTGTTGTGGTGAATTGAAGGACGTGACGTGTGATCACATGTCGCGCGGCTCGTGCACGGGATAGATAAAGCCAAGTCTCTGCACGGACGGGGTGATTGTCCCAGGGGCATTGTCATTTACGGCGGCGGTTCACTTGGTGCTCGTTGAATGAAGCCGCTTCAATCAAATGGAATAAATTGTAATGAAAGCGAGAGAAGAACCTTCAGAGTGTAGGCTTTATTCCATTTGATTTTCTTGGCTCTCTCAACCAACGATGGACAAGATCTACAAACCAGAGAGGTTCGACGCAGACCCAAACGCGACTGACTCGGAAATGAAATGGTCGCATTGGTTCCGTTCCTTCTCACACTATCTGACCATCATCGAAGAGGGAGCCGACAAATTGGCCGCCCTTGTGAATCATGTCTCGCCCAGTGTATTCAGGCTCTTCTCGGAGTGCGACACCTACGATGCAGCGATCGACGAGCTGCAGGCGCTCTACGTGAAGCGCAAGAACGAGGTGTACATACGACATCTTCTCAACACACGCAAGCAAGCAGCCGGGGAGACCATCGATCAGTTCCTGCAAGCTCTGAGGCAGTTGGGAAAAGACTGCAGTATCCGGGCCGTAACCGCCGAGGAACACCGAGATGAAGCGACCCGAGAGGCGTTCATCCAAGGGCTCAGGTCAGCCCACATTCGGCAACGCTTACTGGAGAAAGCGCAACCCACTCTTGAAAAGGTAGCCGACCAGGCTCGAGCAATGGATACGGCTCAGCAGCAATCTGAGTCATATGGGACACCGATGCTGCTAATGAACGCGCTACGGTGGAAACTCAAGGAACCCCACAGGGCACCCCTGACACAGAGAATTGAGAAAAACCCGAGGAATCGGATACCCAGACCTCGTCAAACTCCTCAGCAACTACTTCGGTTGGTAAATGCTTCTTTTGTGGGTACAAAAGACACCCCGCCACAAATGCCCCGCCAGAGATGCCACATGCATGAATTGTGACAAGAAAGGGCATTATGCCAGGGTATGCAAATCTACTCTAAGGAGAAATAAACCCACTTCTGCGGCCCTCTACTCACAAAAGAAACTAACGGCAGCCTCACCGGGGAATCTATCCAAGGCTATCATCAACGTACGAATTAACGGGCATATGGCTGAGGCTCTGATTGATACCGGTAGCTCTGAAAGTTTCGTCAACAGCTCGCTAGTGAAGGGCAGGAAATGGAAGATCCACCCGACAGACAATACGGTATGCATGGCTGCCACATCACTACAGTCCCGTGTACGAGGGTACTGCAAAGTCGAATTGGACGTAAAAGGGTACACGCATCGGGATGTAAGGGTACTGGTGCTTCGTGATTTATGCGCAGACGTAATTCTGGGTCATAATGTCCTCAAGCAGCACACGAGCGTCGAAATACCCTTTGGAGGAAGCAAACCTCGTCTAATTTTAAATGCTCTGACCACCGCAGAGGTATCGTCCCCCCTGCTGTTTGCTAACTTGTCGCCGGACTGTAAACCAATAGCGATCAAATCGCGACGATATACCACTGCTGATATGAACTTCATCGCTTCAGAGACCAAGCGATTACTGGAAGAAGGTATTATAGAACCGAGCGATTCGCCATGGCGCGCACAGGTGTTGGTCACCGCCAACCAGAACCATAAGAAACGAATGGTTGTCGATTACTCTCAAACGGTCAATCGTTTCACCCAACTCGATGCCTACCCTTTGCCGCGCATAGACGAGATGGTCGAACGCGTGGCCAATTATAAAATATTCAGCACCATCGATTTGCGAAGCGCCTATCATCAAATTCCCATCCAAGAGGAAGACAAACCTTACACCGCGTTCCAGGCAGGTAGACGCCTCTACCAATTCAGGAGGATTCCGTTCGGTGTCACGAATGGAGTAGCTTGCTTCCAACGAGTTATGGACGACATCATCTCGGATGAAAACCTCAAAGACACTTTTGTTTACGTGGACAATGTCACAGTGTGCGGTAGGGATCGGGGGGAACATGATATGAATCTGGACAGATTCTTGAGCATTGCTAGAAAATATAATCTGACCCTCAACTACGAGAAATGCGTATTCTCGGCAAGGTCAATTGACCTTCTCGGCTACACAATAGCCGACGGCACGATTAAGACCGATCCTGAACGATTGCGCCCACTTCGTGAGCTACCCCCACCTCAGGACCTGCAGACAATGCGCCGGGTGATAGGCATGTTCGCTTACTACGCGAGATGGATCTCCCAATACTCCGAGAAAATACATCCCCTAGTGCATTGCAAAAACTTCCCACCAGATGCTGCTGTTGTAAAAGCTTTCCACAGCCTCAAAGATGATATCAGTAATTCCGTGGTATTATCGATCGATAGCTCGGTGCCCTTCGTGGTGGAAACAGATGCTTCTGATCACGCCATAGCTGCTACGCTTAATCAGTCTGGGCGACCCGTCGCGTTCTTCTCGAGAACTCTCTCTGGAAGCGAGCAGAGACACTCGGCAATAGAGAAGGAAGCGTACGCTATTGTCGAAGCCCTACGTAAATGGAGACACTATTTACTGGGAAACCACTTCACGCTCGTCACGGACCAGCGATCCGTTGCATTCATGTTTGATGGGAAAAATAACGGGAAAATTAAGAATGAAAAAATTATGAGATGGCGGATCGACCTAGCTTGCTATAGTTACGACATAGTTTACCGGCTCGGGAGGGAAAACCCTGCTGCAGATACCTTCTCTCGGGTCTACTGTTCGGCGACAATCAGTCGGGCTTTGCAAGACCTCCATGTGTCTCTTTGCCACCCAGGGGTAACCAGAATGGCACATTTCGTGCGCAGACAAAACCTTCCCTATTCTATCGAAGATATTAAACAAATGAATGCTTCATGCCCTGTTTGTGCTAAACTAAAACCCAGATTCTATGGTGCGGCATCTGGCAGATTGATCAAGGCCACTTCTCCCTTCGAGAGACTAAATATTGACTTCAAAGGGCCCCTGCCGACCGAGACAGACAACAGATACATATTCACTGTTGTTGATGAATATTCAAGGTTCCCTTTCGCATTTCCGTGCTCGGATATGACCTCGGGCACTGTCGTGAAATGTCTGTCTGACCTCTTCGCTATGTTTGGGAAACCTTCGTACATACATTCAGACAGAGGGCCGTGTTTCATGTCGGCCGGGCTAAAACAGTTCCTATTAGAGCACGGCATAGCAACTAGTCGAACGACGGGTTACAACCCACAGGGTAATGGGCAGGTGGAACGGTATAACGGAGTCATTTGGAAAGCCGTAACTCTGGCATTGAAATCAAGAGGACTGGGCCCTGAGCGGTGGGAGGTTACCCTTCTCGACGCTCTGAATTCCATACGCTCTTTGCTCTGCACGTCCACCAATGCAACTCCTCACGAACGAATGTTTACTCACCAGCGACGTTATGTTGACGGCCAAACGGTGCCCAACTGGCTAACCCATCCCCGAACAGTGTTCATGAAACGCCCGGTATGACAAAGCAAGTATGAACCCATGGTGGAGGGGGTCGAACTCATCGATACTAATCCAGAGTATACTCATGTCAGGCTCCCGGATGGCAGGGAGACCACTGTGTCGGTTCCCCATTTAGCTTCCTCAGATACTCCTCCCGCAGGTACACCACCATCTGGCACTCCTCCCTCTGACATCCCCTCCCCAGGTGTTCCCCCCCAGGAACTCCACCCGGGAACGGTGGCGACGGAGCTGCCGCGTTCCACCCGAGAGCGATCGAGGAGTCATCCCCGGCACGAGTCGAGGCTCACCAAGAGGATCGGAAGCCTCCCTCAAGTGAAACCGCCATTTACTCCCGGAGAGGTCGACGGATAAAACCCCCTCGCCGACTCGATCTGTAAAGGGGATTATCGGCATCCTCGATGCTCATGCTCCTATCTGCTCATTATATCATATATCGATGCTCATTACCATGCTCCTACAACTCAAAATAATCCTCACTGCTTGGCATGTATGCTTCTGTAGTTTAAATATTTCGCGCTGCTTGAAATGTATACTCCTGTAGCGCTGAAGTAATCATGGTGCGTTAGTTGGGCCTCTAGTTATATTTTAAAGACGGGGAGAATGTGGTGAATTGAAGGACGTGACGTGTGATCACATGTCGCGCGGCTCGTGCACGGGATGGATAAAGCCAAGTCTCCACACGGACGGGGTGATTGTCCCAGGGGCATTGTCATTTACGGCGGCGGTTCACTTGGTGCTAGTTGAATGGTGAGAATTGAGAGTATATCGGACTCCGTGCTTATGCTGATTTATTTTGCGGTGATCAATTGCACATGTATACATTGCTGCTTATGTACTCCTAGCTGCACCTGTATTCCCTGATGTGCCCGTAGAAGCGGCTTCAATCAAATGGAATAAAGCCTACACTCTGAAGATTCTTCTCTCGCTTTCATTACAGTTGTGTAGCTCGGTCAAACTGAATTTTTGAGTGCGGAATTTCCCTGCTCCATCCTTCACATGTCTTTGTTGGCGTATGTCTGGGGCTACAGTTAAGCGTAAATATGTCACTTCCGCTAGTTCTTTCTCCGATAGTGTGCTCAGTAAATCTAGACTGTCTGGGGTCAAAGGTCCTTTGTGCTTTTTGCAATTGTATCGTGTTCAAGGGCCTAGTATTTTTCTTTTTCTTCAAGTCTTCCTTTTTCCTAAATTACTTGATTTCGGTCCTATGCAACATCCAATCAATTTGAAAATGTGATTAGCATGTTCGTTGACCTGAAAAACATATGAAATGATATATTACAAGCCTTATTAGTCACATTAGAGAAGGAAAACATGAAAAAGGGGGTCAATTTTTGGCCGCCATTTTGAATAAATTAAGGTTCCGGGGGGGGGGGGGGTCAAAGGTCATCAGAGGTAAAAAAAAACAACAACAATTCGACCGGATTCGGATTCAGCATGGAAAACGACCGTAGAAAATGCTATGAACAAAATTTCAATCATATTTACCCAACCCTAACCACACCGTGAACTCCCTTTCTCATGCTCGTCACTTCCGGTTGAAACTGGTACCGGAAACGCGAGATCCAACATATTTACATATTACCACAAGAAAGTCAAATGATGCCGATACCGCTACACATGTAAGTATTAACAGTTGTACCATTCCAATAGTCATGTGACCGTTTTACCGTGAAGCTGGCCTGGTTTCGGAAGGAGAAAAGGCGATTTCTTTCATTTCTCGGCTGATCTTTATCGAGAGACAATGACGTCACTTTGAACGTTAAGGATGGAAGGCCTTGCGCGGAGCTCGATTCTAGTTGCCGCCATATTGGATTTATATCCAAAGTTATATCCAACTTTTCCCAGGATGTCTCTGACACGACCTGGTTGTGAATTCTACCTTCGTTTGAACTTTTCACCAGACTTGTGCTCGCAAGAAGCGTTCGTCTTTTCCTCAGGGACATTCCACATCTTCCCTGAGGAATTTGTCACTGAGGCCTCGGATTTTTTTAATCACCAACTTTTTGCGAGTTATTTAGTTTTCTCAAAACTGCTCGCCATTTGTTATCTCCGCCACCAAAGGTGAAGGACGTTATTTTTTTCACCCCCTTTCTGTCTGTTTGTGTGTAGGATATCTCAAAAAGTTACCGACGGATTTGGACGAAACTTGGTGGACGGGTTGGGTGTGTCACAAGGACGAATTGATTCGATTTTGGTGAAAATCCGGATCTGGATACGAGAATTATTTAATTTTTTAAGTGATTCTTCACCATTGAGAGATAGGACCAAAAATGATATGCAGCATGATGTTTCAAAAATGTATTGGGTCCGATATGTTCTAGTGGATCAGGCATTGCGTGGTGGAGGTATGTGATCGACCGAGTGCCCTTCTCGTTTTATGTTGAGTTTCCCGAGTTGAGAGTTTTATTATGAACCAGCAGCCAAATTTTCACTCGTGAGCATTTTTACCCCATGCACAGGAAGTGAAAAGCAGAGTTAAGCAATTGGTTCATGTCCATCTGTCTTATCAGTTTACGATCAAGGAACAACTTCATTTCAATTTGATGTTGTATTCTGAACATGAATCAGAAAACAAACCTGCAGTTTCACAGTATTTTGGCTCTGAATTCATCCCAATTTCTCATGCGCAAAGAGGAGTGACGTAATATTGAAAATCATTCCAAACAGGAAACTTAAACGGTTTCTAAGGACGTCACAATGGATGCATACAACAGGCACGAATAAATAATGTACCATGTTCGATAAGGTGGCCGGTGGTGTTATAGACTCTGGCTAAAATGGCGGTAAAACCCGGAATTTATTCATTTATTTATATGACTTTTACAATCTTAATTGTATTGTTTTTTTAAACATGAAAATTGAATTTAAAAAAAATATGAAAATTGAATTATATACTCACCTTCTTGTCACTTCCAATAACCTCCAGTTTTGGACATGTTCTCTAATCTATGGGATAGTATATAACACATTAACGCGGAGCTTCACCAGCACTAAACTTGTGGAGTTTTTTTTTTAATGACATTTAAAATGATGATTTTATTAAGATTGAAGTATATAGTTGAAAAATGCATGGGGTAACGTGTTCTATGAACTCTCTGGTTCCAACTGTTCTTCACGCTACATAATGGTGAGGAGGAATTGTATTAATCATCGCAGTTTGAACACAGTTAAAAATTGGATTCAGCATTTACCAAGAGTTCTGGCACACAATAGCATCGCTTTTCAAAAGGTACGATGGAACCTTTCTTCTTGGGGGTGCTAGTAGACAACAACTGGCGAATGCCTCACTTTCGAACGACACTTTGTCGTGGGATCCTGTGCCTTCGGAAATGAAACAGATGAGACAGAATTGAGAACACGTCCTTGGAGCTGTCCTCGCCACCATTCCACAAATATTAAACAAACGTATTCTTTTTAATGGCCACAACTATTCACACATTCTTGTGGGCTTGGCAAGGCGGGGGGTGGGGGGAATTTTTCACCCAAGTCTTTCATGAACTGGCTGGCCAGGCCTGACGTTCGATTATGTAGTTTGGGCAGGAATTTGGATTTGTTCAGGATGCTGGCAATAGCTCACCTTCTTTTCACGAAGGACACCATGGGGTCTTTAACATCAACCAACTAATTCCGGCAGACAGGATGCTGAGTTTAATGTCCATCGAGAGACCGTACATACATTGATGAATTACCAGGGTGACGGTTTATATAGCTGTGCCTGGATTCGAACCCAAGAAAGACAGCTTAGAGACAAGTGTGCACACCTCTAGGCCATCCTGTCAGCCTTTATTAAATAAAGTTCATACTTTTGATATTGGACATTTGTTCTGAAAACCTGTCTTTTGCTTCAAAGCCCCACAAGGTGGCAGAAAAACCACAATATTTAAGTTGTTTTTTTATTCATAAATGCCTGCACACCTCTCAGCTCTCACCCCAAACTTATACCACCCGTATTGACGCGTGGTATATTCAAGAAATTCCTTTACGTTACCATAGAGCTTTCTTGTGTTTGTGTTGTGTACAATAATTATTCTATTTCATCCACTTTGGTACGATACCTGAACGGTTTGGGATTTAGGGCAGAGGTGCTGCTGCATCGCAGAGCACGCCGCCGTTCCGGGAGGGATTAAGCCGGCTGTCTCGTCTGCAAGAACACGTAAAAGACACCACCGTGTCTTTTTATAACAGTTGACCTAGCCAAGATGGCTCGTACCGTGAGCAAATAAATCCCGCCTTAAAATAAGTGAGCTCCATATCAAAGAGTTGTAATTGAACATCAGCAGCTTGCGTCCGTGCACTGCGATCCAAGCAATGCTCGTTAAAATCGGACCTCAAAGTCACACTTTGGTTCACCAATCCAGTCACCACCCAACACATGAAATGATGTCCGTGAGATTGCCCTCAGTATGCAGAGGATGATCCACGACGGATGGATATCACGCTCGGAGGGCTGGGGGTTGGGGGGGGGGGTTGTGTCTGCACTGCACAACAAGGGGGTAACTGGTCACACCACCCTGACACTCGGGCTCGCTCTGTTTCATATTCCCATTCCCAGCACTTTTAGTTCAGGCTCGTGGCATCCTGGGTTTGATTCCCACGTGCTGTTTCTGGATTTTAAGCCATCGATTTCCTCAATCCGACTGTAACAGAACCACCACAAACACACGTGTAATTTACTCTGATCTCATGGCGAACCGAAATAAAATGAGAAATATTTTTCAAATTGTTATTATGGGAGACGTACAATAAAAGGTGCGTTTTATGGGTTCCTTTATGGCCGGTGTAGTTTTAGTTGGGGAGGGGGGGGGCAGATGTAGAGGAAAGGGAAGATATTATAATCTTTAAACCCTTCATCATGCACTCAGAGGAGGTACAACCTCATGGCACATAAATGATCGTCATCAACAACAACAACAACAACAACAACAACAACGACGACGACAACAACGAGTTGAGCAGAGATTGATGCTTTGCTCTTCTCGGCATCATCAGTACCAGAAAAGGGAGGGAAAGCCTTCAATCCAGGCCAGACAGGTGCGAAGCAGCGCCAGTTCGGTGTGATATATCGCTGGCGACTCGGTTCCAGTGAGCACATAATGGTGAGGGCGTTTTTAACACACAACGTTCGGCCTGTTACACAAACACTCCTATTCGCACCGCGTGTTTGTGCTGGCGCAAGCGCCAATAACAATGTCGCTGCTCGGACAAAGGTCGTATTATTAGACACAACT
Source organism: Eptatretus burgeri (assembly GCF_056783735.1). Taxonomy (NCBI): domain Eukaryota; kingdom Metazoa; phylum Chordata; class Myxini; order Myxiniformes; family Myxinidae; genus Eptatretus; species Eptatretus burgeri. The sequence goes on from NC_140973.1 coordinate 16,840,354, forward strand.
GGAAACTTCCTTCGCCTATTATTAACCCGCGGGGCTTTGCGGTTTTCGACGATGAGTCATATAAGCCATTCCTCCAACTCCCCCCCCCCGCCCGCATCCCCTCCAACCTGCCCAATCCACCCCTCCTCCCTCCTACACCTCCCCTCGCTGGACTCCCATCCGCCTCCTCCCCTTCCCAGGGTGCAGGTCCCACGAGGATTTCACTTGTATGGCCCTTCCATATTACAATTGTTATTATTTTTGTGAACAAGGACCTGCAGCACCCTCACATTGTTATGCTGGAGATACACAAGAAAAGCCAGACAGCAGGGGGAAGGCTATTTGTCTCATCATGCCTGCGTTGCACCCACACCACCATCAATCTAATCCCCCAAATTTACGTCTTTAACAACTGTGCACTCGATCCCATTCTCACTGAACCTTCGTCTGACTTACCGTATCCGCATGTCTGAGCAGGTGTACATGATGGCCTACTCTTACTGGTCACAACCAACTAACAAGGCCTTCATCCACAGATTGATGGAGTACTGCTCTCCCCTTTGGGCTGGTGCTCCTGCCTCTCACCTCGTTCATCTTGACGCCATGGAAACCAAGGTGCTCAAAATCATTGGAATCTCTGAGCCCGTTACTCTCATATCGCATACATGTCGGTAGACTCTCCGTCGTCCATCGAAGATCCTTCATGGTCTTGCATCTCTTCCCCATTCTGTGGTCTGTAATGTGTTCCGACCGACTGGGTTCTACTCGGGTGCACAGATTCGGCCAGTGACTTACTCTGGTGAAACTGAGGCTCACTGCTCACCTCCACTCATTTGTTCCTCATTTTCTCACTTGTTGAACCAACTTCCTCGGGAACTACGGGGTGCTCCGACATGCAGCACCCCTTTCAGGTAGTACTGCACCAGGTTGGAAGTTTTGTTGGATTGAAACGCAACAGGGGTTACAGACCAGGGAGGTTTCCTTCAGGCTGGAGCTTCTTGATGGCCTTTCACATACATTCCTTAGATATTTTACGTTGCGTCTATTTATTATGTATGGGGGGGGGGGGGGAAATGGCAGAAATTTGGACCAACCTGTGATACATGCTCCATACTGAAACAGAGTACGGAGCCTTTCCCTCACATTCCTTACATAACCCCTTTCCCTCCATTAGTCGACTCGTATATCTCCAAACCTCTGACCCTCCCATTTTTTAACCTCAATTTCGCAGCCCACTCCAAATGCGTACGTAATAAGTAGATGCCCCACTATTAAAGCCAGTCAGTTTCCTCCCTTTTTCACCCTGCCTGTAATGCTATTCCCTATATTTATTTCCATGTAAAATCACCTTATCATATTTACTCCATAAACCGTAATTGTTCGAGTAAGGAGATGAGCTACTGAGCGAGCGCATCAAATTGAGATCAGTAAAACATCCTCTTCACGACCAATCACAGGTATCATCATCTCGGAGGTGTTCCCCTGTCCCCTCTTTCGATTGCCTGGAATCAATCAGTTTTAATGTCGCCTCGAAGGTAGAGAACGATGACACGTGTCCAGGACCAAGGCTGGTACACTTTGCTTGAACAATACCCACCTGGGGGTTATTAATGTTAATTATTTGGAGAGATCTCTCCCTGGTGTTCAATTTTCTCTGACTCGACGTGTTGCAATTTCCTGAATATGATGCATTGTGGTTTAATATTTACTGCACGCAGCACCAGGTGATCAAATTATAACTGCACTCCATGAAAGCAAACAGGATGAAAGTCGTCCGGTCGATATCCTCAACCCAGTGGACCTCAGATGTTGACTTACTGTCAGGAAACGTGGCTAACGATGACCCATCCACGTGAGCGATCATAATTCACACACACCAGCCTGACGCATGTACGCCTAATGCCGTGTTATTACGGAGTTTATTTTCGAGTGAGAAAATGCCATAATTTGCGGCCTTAACTTGCAAGGTTGCTGAAACCTTGACCGAGAAGTGGTTGCTGGCATGCCGCCCCTGCCCTAAAAGTGTCAATTAAAAAGCAATCGGCCATGCCTGGGCATGCATAACCAACACAGCTGCACCAAAATGCCGAACGCCCAACCGACTGGCAAAACACTATGGTGCAGTCACATATGTTAAAGGCTCAAAAAGATCTCGGAGTGTATTACACCATAAGGATATATATATATATATATATATATATATATATATATATATATATATATATATATATATTTACATATATATATATATATATATATATATATATATATTTACATACACACATCCAACCAACCATCCACTAGGACCATACTCTGTGCAGAGTGCTGCCTAATTTACCCCACCTAATAATTTACCTAACACAATTGCAGAGTTTACCCCACCTGGAATTAATTCAACAGCTGAGTGGGTTTTGAACTCAGGATCATAGGATCCCAAGCCCACCACCCGAACTATTAAACCAACACCAGACATACATACATACATACGTACGTCATGTTTCTTGTTATCTCCAGATGTGGGTTTCAGAAGGTGGAATGGAAACCCTCCCAGGTCTCAAAGTATCCACCTTCCTTTATTTGTGTATATATTTTACATGTAATATAGTTCTAACCACTCACTGACTGACTGATATTAATGTTCGGTACCTTCTGGGTGACGTAGAAAGCTGAAATTTTGCGTGCTGCCAATGGTCAGCGAAGCAGACACACAAAAAAAGAAAAACAAACAAACGCATAACCGTTGGAAAACGTCTGGAAATGAAAACATAAATTAATGAAAAAAAATATTTAAAAATATATGCAGGTGAACAACCCAAGACAATGGGAAAGTACGGTTCATTATTGCTTACAATGTGAAAGCATACCACGCGAGCATATATATATATATATATATATATATATATATATATATTTATATATATGTATAGATATATAAATATATAGATATATTGTTACGGGGCCGGGTATCGGCGACGAGCACGACCACCAGACGGAGCAGTAGAGTCGACTCCACCGATCACCCGGAATGTATAGGTCGTCACCCCGGATAACTCCGGAGCAGACGGGTCCCTTATCGAACCGAAGTTCGCCAATAGGTCGACCACGTGGGGTAGGGTCGATTGCCAATTTCAATTTACCTAAATACCCACGTCGTTCAACTACCGGGGAAATTCACCCTCGACGATGCTCGTACGGAACGAGACGCTAGCGTACTCGAACCGTGTGTGACTCGAGCGTTCGGTCACCGAGTTTTTGTCGGTCCAATGTCCCTTTACAGCGGCAACAGCTTGGCTAATTCTCCAACACGCACAGAGCATATAACTGATGGTTTAACCAATAAAAGAAACACAAAAACGAACTGATACATTTAACACATGGGTTTATTTAGAATAGGTGGGGAAGGAGGGAGCTCTTAAGAAGCAGAGTTATCATGACTAATAGAAATTAAATACAAATAATGTACAAGGCACTTAACAGTTGCTACTTAAAGGACGGGCACACACACACACACACACACACACACACACACACACACACACACACACACACACACACACACACACACGCATGCACGCACGCACCCACACACACACAAACGGATCCCAATTGTCTTTATTGAAGGCCTCCAGCTCGAGGACAGGTGAGCTAGAGACCAGAGCCTGCACTTGGAACTGTCCACCTTGTTTGGTCTTCGACGATCCGGCTCGACGGGACTCGAACCCGCAACATGATGGCAATCCAAGCACCAGGGACGGAGGAAAAGCGTCGGACGCCAGGTGAACGAGCCGAGAGACGACCCGAGCACTGCCTAGCCGGCAAGACCAATAAGTCAATCTCCGGCACCTCGAACCTGATCACTGCCAAGCCGAACAGACCAGACGAGCTGATCTTCGGCACCTCAAACCCGATCACTGCCAAGCCGACCAGACCAGACGAGTCGATCTCAGGCACCTCAAACCCGATCACTGCCAAGCCGACCAAACCAGACGAGTCGATCTCCGGCACCTCAAACCCGATCGCCCAACCCTGACACTGACGCTCACCCTGACGTTCACCCCTGACGCTAACGCTGCCGTTCACCCCTGACAATCACCCTGACGTTCACCCCTGATGCCCACGCTGACGTTCAGCCCTGATGCCCACGCTGCCCTTCACCCCTGACGCCCACACTGACGTTCTTTCCAAGGCCCTGGCATTTCTTATATGGCATTTCTCCTGCGGGAAGTGGTGTCATGGGAAGGATCACCGTCTGAGACGCCTCACCTCCCATTGGTCCAGGGTTCGTGAGAAAGTCGATGTCTGTGGTGTCTCACGCCTCCCATTGGTCGAGGGTTTGTGAGAAAGTCGATTTCTGAGATGTATCACCTCTCATTGGTCACGGGGAACATTCCATCTCTCTGGGGCGGAGTCGGAGCTCTGGTGGCCGAGGAAACTCCGCCCACGTACGTGGTCGAACGCACATAGACAATGGCGTTGATGTGAGGAAACGAGGTGAAGGCGTGTCGTTGTTATCAGGGGTGTAAAAATCCTAACTATTAAAATAACGCACAGCGCATGGACATTTATTTACCCATTAGAGAAGGGAAAGGAAGCTATCTATAAAACACATACTTACCGATATAACTGATCTATAGGACCTGTATGTTGTGTGCAATGAACTTCTAAATCCGCAACTATAAATATGTATATATTGTTCCTCTCGAATACCTGGTCCTGAGACCACCGAGCATGGATAACTGTTATTCAACCACGAGCACTGATTGGTACCACCAAGCCTGGCAGGGTTCACACTACTTCGCTTGTTACCGTTTCCAGTGGATTGGCAGCATCAAGGGTGGTCTCATACCCTCGATGTGTGCCTGAGTTAACATACCGTATCAGGTGCAGCCGAGCAGAGCTGCCGAGTACGCACCGGTTTACAAGAGTAAATTGGTGAATTGGTGAGGTAAAACTTCATGGCTCAATCTACGTGCGGACCACGCCAGACGACATACAACATCAGACAATATACAGGGTGGCCATAAAGTCTGGAAACATCGGCGAATATACATTATAAATGGTTTATTGACATTACATGACAATACATGATATGTTCAATGACATTACATGATGTGTTCAATGTGTTGTCCCTCATGAGAGATGCACAGTTCAATGTGCTGTGCAAAATTGCGATGAACGTGGTGCATTAGTTTCCATCCATCAATCCCTATCCATCAATCCCCAATCCATCAATTGCATCCGTGATGCATTGCCTCAGATGATTATTGTCTCCGATTTTCACTGAATAAACCAGCGCCTTCAGCATACCCAGAAGAAGTAATCAAGGGGGTTCATATCGCGTCCACTCAGCAGTATAACCTCAAGGCGTTCGTCTTTCGTCAAGGACATCTTCAAACTGTAACAGAATGACATAATATTATCTATGTTTCCAGACTTTATGGCCATCCTGTATACATATTGTTATGAGGCTTCTAACTTTGATGCATTGAGAAGGGTAAAGAATAGATTCCCTTTCTTATGGGATGGCCTTTTTCTCTTTACGAGAGACGCATTGAACGGCGAGATAGCCGTTAGCCCAACGGAGGCTCATCTAACCCCTTTCCATCAGGACACATTGGCTTGGAGGTGGACGATTTATTTACACCTTGGACTTATAGGACATTTGATGAAGCACACCGTGGGATTTTCCTGAGCAGTTATTCTGACGATCAAATACGGCTGTGGATCATTTACCTCACCCACCTATTTTCCATTGACGTTTGACACCCACCTCTTTCACCGACGTTGGTGTCCGCATTTTTCCATTGACATTTGATTCCCCGTTTGGAAGCTCTGTGGATGCTGGCTGGCTCTTGTTCGTGTCGGGCTGAATGGAGAGGTGATGGTTGTTATTGACGTTTTATGAGTGCTTCATGTTTTCGCTCGGTAATTCTGGCAAATGGCTGCTTTCTGCCATTCATCCAGCACCACAAACATGGCATCGTAAGCCAGGCCTGTGCTGATTTGGGACTGCATCTCGCTCTGGTAAGGAAAAAATGATCGTGAGGTTGGCGGTTGGTCATGTGCAACGATGCGCCAATAGGCAAGATGGATTTGGCTGGTCTGCTTGAGGCTCCACCCAGACTGGCTGCCTATAAAAAGGACGGGAGGACCGTTTTTCTGACAGTTTGTGACAGTTGGTGATGGCCTTGCAGCCTTGCAGCTCTGATCCTTGGTGACAGCCTTACAGTGCCTCAGCACCTCACAGCTCCTTACAGCTGTCCGTTGGTTGTGTCTCCTGGTGGCTCCTGACGGTGGGTGATGCTTGGACCGTTAATTGCTGGTTCTGCTCGAGAACTGCTCTTGGCGTACCTGATTCTTTGCGTCTCTGGTTCATGGAGGTGACGACGTTACGTCGATTGGTGTTCAAGCCTGTTTGTGGGTGGGTGTACGGCAGGCAGGGCGCTGGCAATGGACCAAGGCATGCTCACACATTTCAGGACATTTTATTTGACGCACGACGACTTCTACCTTAGTAAGGCCTAAGTCACATTTGCTCAACGGCGAGGATACGGCGGCCGTACGCCCTCTGAATTGACAGAAACGTGCGGTGGCTGCAGTTTCTGAGGTGGCCTCAGCGTGGCCCTACGCTGTATGGATATATTTTACAGGCCTTAAGGTCGCCGTGGAATTATAACGCGGAGTTATAACTTTTTTCATTTCTATGTTCGCCGTAGCAATTCGACAAGTCGAAAAAAAAAGGTAAAAAAAAAATTAACCCATTCGTTACCGTCCGTCTGGCCGCACGTTCGCCTTAGGGTCCCCCGGCGGTCGCCTTGCGGTCACCTTGCGTCTGCCTTGAAAATTCTATGGCCGCCGCAGGAACGCCCTAAGGTCACCGTGCGACATCAAATCAAAGACCGTACGGCAACCCCACGTTTTCGGTCTCCACCATTTATAAATACGCCGTGCAGCTCCCAGAAAAATAAAAACAAATGTGACTGCTACATTGTGTGACCGTGGAAATACTGCGGCTGCATATAATTTCTGGTGGCCGTAGATTTTGGAGACGCCACGGCCGCCGTGGCAAATGTGACCTCGGCCTAAGCGAGACCGGATTTCTCTCCCCCCCTGAATGATCTGCTGGGTATTCTTGTCTCATGTTTAATCGTTAAGCAAGGCATTGTGATAAGCATCTGCTCTTTGTCTGTTTTTCTATCAATGCCTGTTTAATTCTTTATGTTTGAGATTATTTTGATTGATTTGAATTTACCTATTTTCACCATGAAGAAATAAAAAGTTCTTCATTTTATTTTATTTTTTTTCTTGTTAATAAATTCCTTGTTGACGTTTCAACCTGTCTGTGCTTGTCCTTTCCTTCCATTGATCCAGCATTGTCCGGACCTACTGTAGATAGACTGGGAGGTAATTACCAAACGAATTAACCTGTCATAGTCGGCATGCACCAGCAGTTAAAAGCTCGGCCGCCCTAATTAAGATCTAATCAAGATAAGATTGGTGTATTGCTCCCCATTCAGGAAGCCACGTGACCTCTAGTTAAACGGAAAAATTAGGTGGTGGACACTGGAACTCGTGATTATCTAATTGGCGTTCGTGGTTGTAAAGCAACCCCACCGTACCACAAAGTTAATTGTGAGCGGTGGCCCCAGGTCCGGCTCTTCCGAGGAGAAACGGGGATTAACCCCCTCATAGTACACTCGGTACCCGTGGCCGTAACAATATATATCAACATCACAATATAAAAACTTTCAATTCTTAATCAGCTTGAAGTTAAAACATAAAATATTGGCATTTTGGCCTCTTGACCGTCGTATGTCTGATGTCCCCTTCGGAGGGGAGAAGGGAGGAGCTTGGCTTGCTCCTCTGTATTTGTTCAAAGGTGGATGTGGCTTCTCCGTCAGGAATTGAACGACATTTAAATATTTATATTCCTATGCAGAATGGAAATTAACATACAGAGAGTCAACTGTGTCCTCGGGAACACCTGATTGGAATGAGGGGTCACACGCTCCTGTATGACCTTAAACCAGGAAATAAGGCACCCATTTGGCCAATCATTTCTTTGTTGCATTCCCAAATTAATTTTTGCTCCTGTTGTAAAGAACAATCTTGATATTTTACCAAATAACCTGATCTTGAGCAGGAGACAACTTCTCTACATATATGAGCAAGTCTGTCTGCTTGTTCCTTATACGTTCACGAAGGTTACCATACTTTAACTTTCAATAACGAGGACACTCCAGAGAGGGACGCTCCGAAAAAGAGGACACTCTTTTGAAGAGTTTATTTTACGAATTGAGCAATCGTATTGGCAGTCTCATTAGGTGACAGTGTTCCGGTCCTCGATTAATTTTGATGTTCTTCCAGTCGAAATACTGAATTATTACTGGAAATATTGTGCTTGGCTGAGTCCACATGAGATTGTAAATCAATAGAACCTTTATTTTCCACAGAGCCATATATACTGTGTTCAACATACCAAGCACTCACTGATCGGCTTCCCATTCTTCTCGACCACTTTGAAAATATGGCATTTTGTCCTTAGTACTGCAGTGAATTCACTCTTTCGTTTTGGCATTGTAAAGAGCTCTTGAAGAAAATCAAACAAGTATGTACGGTATTGAATCGAGGACTGAGCAGTGAGCACCACACTGGACTCTCTCTCACTGCAAGGTTAGACAGGAAGTGGACGTGTGTGTGTGTGTGTGTGTGTGTGTGTGTGTGTGTGTGTGTGTGTGTGTGTGTGTGTGTGTGTGTGTGTGTGTTGATGTTTGAACATGTCCATTACACCATGACAGAGTAGTACAGACTTGTACTAAACTGTCCTGATTCAAACATTACATCACCGCATTTTATCACCATAAGAAAATGTATAAAAAATGATTTAACTGTTTAAATAAAGTACAACAGTATCCCAAATCTTAAATATATCCCTTTGAAAATGCAAACGAAAAATGAAAAATCCCAGACATTTCTAGATATTTAAAAAATCCGGCCAGACGGAGATTTATGGACCGAAAAGGAGGATATGTCCAGGAAAAACCGGACTTATGTTAACCCTCATGTTTACAAACCCAATATTTTGACAAATTTCCTCCAAAATTTATGTAGCACATTATTTTCACACGCAGAAGGTTAATGTCACAATAAAAACTTTCTATTCTTAATCAAATGGATCCAAAACACATGAAATAACAGAATTTTGGTCGATTCGGCATTGTATATCACATGTCCCACTCAGCGGGGAAGAGGGGCAGAGCTTGGGTTTCACCTCAGTGTTCAAAGGTCTATCCCAGCTAACACAAAACATTTTCACATTTGAAAAAGGTTGTAGCCAGATGTTATGAAAACATTATTTTGTCGGGTTTTAAAAACCGCTAAAGCATTAAAAGAAAACATTACATGCTTTAAACTTTTTAAAATGAGAGTTCATTGAACAGCTCAACCTTGAGTCTTGAAAAAAGGATGTAGGAAGGGTCTTTTCAACTTTTGTTTTGCATTTCCGAACACCATCAAAATTTCATATGAGCCGCGATTTTGTCTGAATCTCAATATTCCCCCACCAGAGAATACAAGTGGTACTTTTGATTGGTCAAAACGGTGTAAAATGGTGTAATATTTTGTTCAAGTAATGCAAAACTGGAGGTTTTTTTGAAGTGGCAAGAAGGTGAGTTGTGTTGTACAGTGTTCAAATACACAATTAAATTGAAATATAATAAAGATTTTAAAGGCTGTGCAAAAAATAACTTCTTTCAAAAGTTTACCACTGTTGATGCAGAGTCTTTTACACCACTTTATGTAAGACGTTATATTGGTTCTTCGTGCCTGTTGTTTGTGTCCTTTGATGACCCTAAAAGCAGTGAGTTTCGTGTTTAGAATGATTTTCAATTATGTTTCACTGCCAGACAGACTAAAATAAATACCTTACTCCTCTCCGTGCATGCTCAATAGGAATGACATTTCATACAATTTGCCAAATTCGGTTAAAGTACTGCTAAACTGCAGGTTCGTGTTCTGATTCATGCTCAAAATATAAAATTCAACTGAATTTAAGTTGTTCCTCGATCTTAGACTGACGGCTGTAGACAGACTGACAGACAAAGTGAACCAATTGCTTAGCCCCACTTTTCGATGTGCGCGTGGGATAAAAACATTTTGACATTTATGATGTTAGTTTGTAATACTGTAATACCTCATTTAGCACTACCCCATGGAATACCGATTCGTTATTGAGCTCTTTGTCATGGAGAAAGTTTTTCCTAAAAAAAAAAACACAAAAACAACAACAACAACAAAAAAATCCGAAGAATGCAGCAAGGAGTAAATACACCTGCCGACATTATTTGTATGCACATGCTCTGAGCCAATCAGGTGGAAGTGGATCATGTGTTTGACGTGCCTTGGTCGACCATTAGAACAATTCCCAACAATGCAGACAAGATAAAAACTTCTGCCCAGTCCACGACTTCGTTAACTAAAGCAAAGTTACCTCGTACAAGAATCAGTTTGGCGAAGAAGATGGAGAGCCGGTTACGATGATGACCAGACAGTCCTTGAATTTCCCGAATTGTTATTACCCTTGCCAGGGGATAGGGTATTACATTTGTATCCGTTTGTCTGTGACTTACAAAATCGAAGATTTTTCAAGTATATTGGTCAGTCGATTTTGTTATTCTGTTGGATTCGCTATATATGCTAGATATCCCTTATTGTCGGGTTTTCCGTCTGTGTGTGTGTGTGTGTGTGTGTGTGTGTGTGTGTGTGTGTGTGTGTGTGTGTGTGTGTGTGTGTGTGTGTGTGTGTGTGTGTGTGTGTGTGTGCGTGTGCGTATGTGTGTCTGCAACGCGAGGCTCTACAGCACGAACTAGCGAACCGATTTTGATGAAACTTTGCCAACATGTGGAATATATACTGGGAATGTGCGTGTTTGAATTTCGTTGCCTCGCAACCACCCGTTGCTGTGCAGCAGCCGAAAAACCGCATACAGTATTTTCAATACTTGTCCTTCAGTTTTGAATGTAGAGAAACGAGACTTCGGAATTAAACACTTCGAGATATTTAGAAAATTTTACTCGAGCCAATTTTTGATTGAGGTTTTATTTTTCAAATGGTCGTCCTTCAAAAATCGGGTGTCTATTTACCGTCATTTTTTTATGAGGGGCTTAGGAAAGTGGGCGGAGCTTAGGGAAAGTGGACATGGTTGATGAAAAGTGGGAGCGGCGTAGGAAAGTGGGAGTGTCGTAGGAAAGTGGGCGTGGCTTATGAAAAATATTGTGTGGCTCAGGAGGTGTGGTCAAACAAGAGCATTGAGAGAAGTTTATCGGGTTTTCCGTGTGTGTGCGTGTGCGTGTGCGTGTGCGTGTGCGTGTGCGTGTGTGTGTGTGTGTGTGTCTGCAACGTGAGGCTCCACAGCACAACCCAGCAAACTGATTATTTTTCAAATGGTAGTCCTTCAAAAATATGGTGTCTATTTACCGTCATTTTTAATGAGGAGTGCCAGTTGGCAAAATACGCAATAGGAAAAAATCTTGCCAGGCAGAGGAACAATTGTATGTGAACCAATACGTCTTGGCAATGAATCTTCGTCAGTGAATCAGTCAGAATGAAAAGCATGGTATCCAGCGCTTCGATCCTAGCGAATCCCTCGTCGCCTCCCGGCTTGTCTCATTGTTTGTCTGTCTGTCTGTTGTTTGTCTGTTTGCCAGTCGCCTAGAGATCACAATGTTAAACTGATCTTCACAGAACTTCACCACATGGTAGAGTTTGTCATAAGCAAGAAGCCTATTGTTTTTGAGGTTAAAAGGTCAACATAGGCCAAAGATCAACAGATTTGTCAAATTTCTAAAATCCTCAATTTTCATCCGATTGACTATAAATTTGAACAGGATTTTCATTTCAGCTCACTGAATTCAACCACCAATTATTTTTGAGGCCAACATACACCAAAAGGTCAACATAGGCCAAAGGACAACTTTGGTGAGATTTCTAAAATCCTCAATTTTCATCTGATTGACTTTAAATTTGAGGAGGATTTATATTTCAGATCACTGAATTCAACCAGCCAATTATTTTTAAGGTTAACATTGACCAAAAGGTCAACATAGGCCCAAGGTCAACAACTAAGGTGGTATTTCTAAAATCCTCAATTTTCATCACAATGACTTGAAATTTGAAGATTTGCATATCAGGTCACTGAATTCAACCACCAATTATTTTTGAGGTCAACACAGGCCGTATTTCTAAAATTGTAAATTTTCATCTGATTGACTTGATATTTGAAGAGGAGTTGCATATTTGGTCATTGAATTCAACCACCAATTATAATTGAGGTCAAATTTGTTTTATGGATTTTGCAAGTATCGTGCTCTGCACGACGTCTTCTGTTTGTTTGTTTACACAGAACGTATGTCTAATAATTACATACTATTGAAATGATAATGGCAATGATAATAAAAGGTACATAACGATAATGGTACAAAATGATAATGATACATAATGATAATGAGAGATAATAATGTCAATAATATTGATAATGATGATGTTACATTATGATAAATGGTACCGAAAGACCATGATAATAATGATAATTTATTATTTTGCATGCAGTCTATGGCTGCTGGTTGCATCCTTGCTGGGAGCGCAGACTGTGCTGCTGATGCAGTGCCCCCTGTTTCCAGTCAGCTGGTACTCATTTTGCTGACCTCGGAAGAATGACAGGCTGAGTTAACCCACCTGATGTTATTTCAAGGGTATGACAGGGCTCAAATTCAAGACCCTAAGATCTTAAGCCAGCCACCTTAACCTTAAGCCAATACCAGGCTTATAATAGCACATAATGATAATAATAATTATAACGACAATGATAATGGTACATAAATATAATGAAAATAATGATCATGCTAATGGTCCATAATGATAACAATGATGATAGTAATAATAATGATAATGGGATATGGTATTAATGTGACCTGAATAAGTCCATTAATTACGTACTATTGTAATGTGAGTATGTCTCTTAATGCTGTACTTATGAAATGTGAGTACTACGTCTATTAATTACATTTCATTGGAATGTGAGTATTCTATCAATTACATACTATTTAAATGCGAGTATGTCTTAATTACCTACTGTTTAAACGTGAGGACCGTGAGTATATCTATTAATTATGTACTGTTGGAATGTACCTTTCAGACTGTTAGACCCTTTAGAGTTTAGACCTTCAGACCTTTTAATACCCTTGGACACTTTACATCCCTTTTAGAAATTTCAAGACTCTTTAGACCAGGGTTTTTTTTTTTTTTTGAAGTCAAAAGGTCAAAGATTTAAAATTTTGGATCATGGACAAAAAAATTTGGGAGTCTATGCTTTACATCATAAATTACAACCTTTAGACCCCTTTAGACCTCTACACTTTTTCAGACCTTTGCCCTTTAGACCATTTCGATCTTTCATTTACAATCAATGACCTTTCATTTAGTAAATCCTTCCATTTATTTGCCACATAAAATACATCACACAAAACAAAGGACATCGTGGCAAGGGTCTGCAATCTCTGGTTGCTCTTTCTAGTTTACCCATCTCTCTGTATTATGGTAATTATAAAATTTATGTTTAGAAAGTGTATTATTACGAGCCATTTCTACCTGTCGCTTCGCTGACAGATTTAATGAAAAGACAACATGTTTCACCTATTTCTTATTCAATGTAATTTTTAAGCACGCACTGTCAGTGTTTCTCATTGTATGTGCATCACATATACAGTACATGACAATAGACTCATTATCATTGTGCAGCACTTCACAAACATTCTGCTCTTTTCACCCTCTCATTTTCCCAAAGACGCCTTCCATCTGCTTGGAAGTCAGCTGACATCACCTTCGTCAGCCTTCTTCTTCTTCTTCACGGTTACAATTATTCCCATGTTCTTGCAGGGTTGGCCAGGGGGAAGTTTGGCTCAAATCATTCATGAACGGACATTCGACTAAGGTTTGGGCAGGAACTTGTAATTTGTCCAGGGTGCCGGTGATAGCTCGCCTGCTCTTCGTGAAGGACACCGTGGGATCTTTAACGTCCACCAACTAATGCCAGCGGATGGAATGCCCAATTTAATGATGGCACACACGCTGCCTGTGAAAACCCAAAACGACAGTTAATAGCTGGGCCGATACTCAAATCCTGGCTAGACAGCTTAGAGGGGAGTGTATACCTCTAGTCTGGGCAATCCTGTCTGCCATCTTAATCGTACCTCTAGGCCATCCTGCCATCCAACCGTGCTCTTATTCTTTCCTCAGGCTCTAAATTTTTTGCCTTTTAAAACATCAATATCCACACATTATTCTTCCCATTTCTTTGCAACCACACATTAAACCATGTTCGCCACAATGAAAAATGAAATTAGATATCGAATTTGGATAAAGTTTGGATAAAGCCGTGAGAGTAAGAAAGCGTGAGCCTTACAAGAGGCCAATGAAACCTCAGATCTATACCGGTTATAGAAACATGGCGGTAGTTGTATAGAAATTGTGGGCGGAGTCAAGCGAACTGTCTAACTAATGGGTGGAACTCACATGCAAGGCTTCGTTTATAATATTTCTTTCCATTCCTTTCACATTGTAAAGCACATAGGGCTGCCCAGGAAGTTTAATTTAACTGAGGAGTACAGTCATGGACAGGTCACCACTCCGACGCAGGATACTCGAATGCCTCATTACCCTAGTAAGCTAGGACTCATTTTGTTGACCTCGGAAGGATGACAGGCTGAGTCAATCCACCTGGTGTTATTTCAATGGTGAAAACAGGGGCTGAAACAGACATTTGGGCGGGAATGACGACGAGCTACCAAAACACTTTACTCAACATGTTTTACCTATCACAAGAAATTAAAATACACTTACACTAACATGCACTAAGAAATAACTATTCTAATCTCCCATTTATTCATCAAGAGTCTAGACTCTAGACCAGGGTTTCTTAACCTTCTTAGTATTGTTTCCCCCTTTGAAATTGCCGAATCATGATATTTCCCCCCCCACCACATTATCAACACTAAATTAATAATAAAAAAACTAAGATTTATTGAAAAAATTATTCCAATAAATATTTTCATTAAAATATTGATACACAATTTATGGCATAACATTAACAGTCATATTATTTTAACATTAGCATTCATAAAATCAGCAAAAGTTCATCATTATTCAAATCATTAGAATTAAGGGAAATGTTTTTTGCAGAGCATCATTTAAAAATGGCAATAGACTTGGCAAAACTATTGATGTCTTATTGATATTGATTGATAAATTTTGATAAATAGTTTGATAAATAAATAAACGATTGATAAATAGTTTGAAAATTGTTCAACCTAAAAAATAATTTCCCCCCTGAAATCCTAAAATTCCCCCAGGTTAAGAATTACTGTTCGAGATCATATCCATAAACATGTATGTGTGTGTACATATATATATATATATATATATATATATATATATATATATATATATATATATATATATATATATATATATATATTGTATCAAAGGTCCATGAGCAAAATTCACAATTCATCTTTATTGCAAGAAATGTCCAAATTGCATGCCATGAAATTTCACACACTTATCGCTTCATGCACGTAACGCCCTCTGAGTGTTTCCAAGTACGCTTGCACGAACGTTGGCTGCGGAAATTAACTCAGAATACATGGGAACGGAATTTTCATACACCATGTATATGTATATGTATATATATATATATATATATATATATATATATATATATATATATATATATATATATATATATATATATATATATATATATATATATATATATATATATATATATATACAGTATATATGATTTTTGAAGTCAAGGGTGACTTGTCCACAACAGTCTGATGGGTTTTGTATATTCAGGAAAAAAAACCCCCAAACTCAACCTTGAACAACCGTTTGGACGTTTGATAAGAAGGTGGGTTCAGTAGTTATGTGTCTGTGAAGAGGAACCAAAAGGAAAGTTCCACTTCCATTCCACACCACCACATCCGATTGGACTGAAACAGAAGAGAGAGAGCTTTGCACAGCAAATGGCCAGGAAGATGCTTGACGTTGAAATCCGTGAGCATGTCATGTAAGAATGGGGACTTTCAATGCATTGTTGCCAAACGTCAGACAAAAACGCAGTCGGTGTACATAACAGGACACCGATTCATGGGACACCGATAATAGATTTTTTTTAAGTCGCGTTTAACTTCATCACTGATACCAGGTTAAACAAAGGATGGCAAACATTGCCAGCAAGTTAAACTAACCCGGCCCCTTTAATGGCATTAGTCACAAAAATTGCTTTCATTGAAGAAATGAAGGTCACCACACACGTTTGGAATATTTCACAGGTCAAATGTTTCATCGACTGCCAGTATGGCCTAGACCGAGAGGTATGCACGCACACTCACCTACATGCTGTCTCGCCTGGGTTTGAATCCCGACCCAGCTAAAAACATTCATCCTGATGTATCACAGGTAGGGTGATTCATCAATGTACGTGCCGTCCCTCGGATGGATGTTAAGTTAAACTGTGGGCATGGGTTGTCCTTTCCTGCCGGCATTAGTTGGTGGACGTTAAATATCCCACGTCGGCGAGTTATCGCTGGCACCCTGAACAAATTACAAATTCCTGCCCCAACTACTGCTGGGAGAGGGATGACAAACCACCCAGCATTACCCCAGCCTAGAAAGTGGTTCGGGATAACCAACGCTCTGGAACACAGAGTATGGTTCATCGGATTGGATATTTCATCAAACTTGGCTCGTATAACCGTACTTGGTGACATTTAACGAAAGCTGCTTGGTTGGTATTTTGGGTTCATATGGAAATGTGGAAAATGCTTTAACTCTGCAGATGTTAGACTTATGGAAATGTGCATCCCACCCTCACCTCATCACTGCAAATAGCTTTGAGAAGCCGCTGTTCCAATGTATTATGCATGTATATTTGGAATTGGGTCGGAATTTTAATTTATTCCAAGTTTCAGGAATTTGGAATTTACTCCAAGTTTCCGGAATTTGTAATTTCGCTCTAGGATACCAGCAATAACTTGCCCACTCTTCGTGCGAGTCCTTGATGTATTGAAGAAAATAACAATTCCATTGCTTGCCAGAGACTGTCAATGTTGAGGGTAGTCTACTTATTACGTACGCAAATATGGTATTTTTGACCTTGGACATTACCTTTGCCTTCCATCCCCTTATCGCTTCTTTCTCTCGTCTCCCAACCTCCCACACACTCATAACCTCCTTTCTCTCTCTCCCATTACATCCTCCTTTCCCCCAAATGTCAGCACGACGTTGTTTACGTAACAAATATATGATCTCTCTCTCTCTCTCACCAAACACAAGAGCTGCACTCTCAGCTCGCCCATAACTCTGAACTGATCGAGATGGCTGTAATTTATCATGACTGCATCTGACTAAGCCAAATCGTCGCCGCAGGCTGCTTTATCGCTTTCTTCGAGTGTCAATGCTTCTGAAAAACACATGAAAATGACTGAACGGGTCGAACGTCACGCTGTTGTTCTCAAGGCCACAGAAACAAAGATGGCGTCTTGCGTCGGGTTTCAAACATTGCCCCAGAGAATAAACAGAGCTGAGCAATCGATGCTGACCAAATATATCCTCGGCTTTGTTACCTTGTACGGAGATCATGCAGTTACGCTCGATATA
Organism: Eptatretus burgeri; assembly: GCF_056783735.1. Classification (NCBI taxonomy): domain Eukaryota; kingdom Metazoa; phylum Chordata; class Myxini; order Myxiniformes; family Myxinidae; genus Eptatretus; species Eptatretus burgeri. Next base: position 16,858,051 of record NC_140973.1, read on the forward strand.
TCCGAATAGTATTGCTTAAGTATGTTTATATTTATTCAATTTAGTCTTCAGAGGCCATCTCTTTATTACGTACGCAAATACAGCACTTTGTTTGTCCCACCCCCATTGCTCCATGTTCCCATACACATCTCTTTCCTTCCTTCCCAACACAATCCCACCTTCCCTTTATCTCCCTTCATTCATCCCACACAATCCTACCTACCATTCCTTTATTTAACCTCAAACATAACCTGGTGTTGGCTTAAGATCTTAAGGTGTTGAGTTGAAGCCCCTATCAAATCATTTAATTAACACCAGGCGGGTCGACGCAGCCTGTCATCCATTCTGAGGTTGGCCAAATGAGTACCGGCTTACTGGTAACAGGGGCACTGCACCAGTGGCACAGCTGTGCCCCCCAAAAATGATGCAGTCAACCAGCCACAGGCTGCAGATAAATAAATAAAACATAATACATGTATGTACCCTTCTCTTCTCAATTTTAATCCCCCCATTTCCCCTCCTCAATTTCCACCCTTACCCCCAAACATAAGGAATACCTCACTAATCCTGTAACAAGCCCTTCAAACCACCAAAGTTGCGAAACGTTTTTTGAGCCTGTGCCACACGAACTATGAAATGCCATGATCAAGGTTTTGGGGCTGAAACTAATAATATTGTCCAAATCTTTGCCACGAAACAGAGTACTTTTTCTCGAATAACCAAACGTATTAGTCATCTTGGAATTGAGAAGTACACGCTTGTAAGTGGTAACCACAACGGAAGTACACTGTACAAGTTTGAGCTCACACGTGGTTCAACAAAATGGCTGAACCAAATGGGAAGAAGACAGATCTTCAAATGATTGGCCGGTTGGGTCACCAGGGGCTTCTTCATACCATAAAACCATTCACCACAAAAAAAATAATCTGGAACGAGTCTGTAGGAGCATTTCTTATAAGCCACAGCGAGGTATCAAGATATTTACTGAAAGATAAGCAGATGGTATCAGTTTGAGGTCAAAAAAATTTCAGAAATAAGTCACACCCACACACAAAAAAAACATGACTTCAAGAGTAAAGCGGATAACAGAAAACACGGAACAATTATTTCAGAGGGACAGAGATATGCTTCCTTCATTTACCAAACAGACAACTCTTTGGGTGGGAGAGATGTTTACATGTCTGCATATAGACAGTGGGTCCAAGCTAACAACAATCATGTCCTTTGGTACAAAATACAAACCCAAGTATCTGTTCTGTGAACTGTCTTGACTGTCGAGCAAACTGGCCGTAGTGTAGCACAAAGTGCACCCGACTTCCAGTGCACAACCGACCATCTCCGCTCAGATCTCTGAAGCAAAGCAATTCTCTCCGGCCTTTGCCCACATTATTAGCAGAATGTATTTTAAAGACAAGGCTGACAGGATGGCCATGAGGTATGCATATTCACCTCGAAGCCGTCAAGCTTGGGTTTGAATCCGGACCCAGTGATAAACTACCATTCCAGTGTTTCACAGGCAGGGTGATTCATCAATGTGTGTGCCGTCCCTCAGATGAATGTTAAACTAGATGTCCTGGCTGCCAGAATTAGTTGGGGGACGCTAAAATTCCCACAGTGTCCTTCACAAAAAGGAGGCGAACTATTGCCGGCATCCTCAAAAAATTACAAATTCCTGCCCTAACTACTGCTGGGAGAGGGATGGCAAACCGCCCAGCATGACCCCAGGCCTAGAAACTGCTTCGGCTGAACCGACGCTCTGCATCACAGAGCAAGGAACATCGGATGGAATTTTTAAGACAAAATAAATCAATCAATAAATAAACCACCCAGGAACCGTCATACGGTCACCATCCTCAACGCTCCGAGACCTGCAGCTGCGCTTTTAGAACCTTTATGCTATCAACTTCTGACTTGCGTTTTATCGCTACACCTCATTAAACGTGACGACGACTTCAAGCAGTTACACATGGAAGTCACAAAAGAAAGAACGTAAACCAAGCGAGCAGACAAGCACAAAGCTTCACTGGAACAGGCTGTCACATCACAGGCCCGGTAAAACATCACACCTCAATATTCGTGGGGTCCGTCGTACTGGAAGCAAACAGCAGCCTTTGCGGAAGCAAAGCAAATGCTAAATGATCCGTTTCACTCATACAGAGAAATCTACTTGTCTATCCACTTCTTCTTCTTTAACGGCCACTATTATACCCACATGTGGGGTTTTGGCCATGGGAAGCTTGGCCAAAGTGTATCATGAATTGGCTGGCCCGGGCTGACGTTCGACTGAGTAGTTGGGGCAGGAATCTGTAAGCTGTACATGGTGTCGGCGATAGCTCACCTACTCTTCACAAAGGACACCGTGGGATGTTTAACGTCCACCAACTAATGCCGGCAGATGGGACGCCCAGTTTAACGTGCATCCAAGGGACGGTACCACACATCGATTAATCACCGTGCCTGTGAAACACCGGGATGACAGTTTATGGCTGGGTCGAGATTCGAACCCAGGCTAGACAGCTTGAAAGCGAGTAGAAGTATACTTCCAGTGTTCCAAGAATGTTCGTGAAAAGCAAACCGTCAAAAACATGGCATTAAAAAAAAATAAGAAAACCAGGCAGAGAAAAGGTCAGAAAGATGGTTATGCATTTATTTACTCGATCTTTATCGTGCAGTAAAAATGTATAAACTTTCATACTGCCTTTAAAATACTGAGCACTAAGAAAAGCTATATAAATAGCAGAGTAAGGGCTCTAAAAGGCGGTTTTAAAGATGGAGTGGCCATGCTGATTATAGCCAACACAATAATTTCACCAAGGCATGCAAAATTTGCCCGACATGTCATGCCGGCTTCTGTAACAGATGCAAGTGCTGCTTCCGAGAAACGTCTGTGAGCGGCACTTACAGGGGTTAGGGTCATAGCTGACAAAAGTTCAGCGCATATCGCACCCGGGATCGATGCAGCTTGAAACCGGAACATTATCATCTCCACCTGTTAACGCTCTCTTAACGATCTTTCACCAAGACAACATTGAGCTGGACAGCCTAAATGTAATGGGCAATGAATAAGCCACATCTCGTCATATCCACATAACACTAAAAATGATCTTTGAGAGAAAATGAACACGCATGGGGAAATGAAAATGTCCCACGTGCAGCCAAACTTCTCGTCGGGCCTCGAGCACATGGATTTAGGAGCTCTCATATTGGCAAGCGTTGTGGCAGAATCCATCACCGCTCGATCGAACCCAGTTTGCCTGGAGACGCCTCGAGCGGCGAGCGAAACGACATGCGAAGTCGTTTCGGTTCGCACGCCGGAGACTCGACATCATCCAATGCCTCTTCTTCATTACCATCGAAATCTGGTGTCGCATCAGTGTCAGTATCACCCTTACGGTCATCGGTGCTTTGCTCTTCAGACGTGGAAAGTTGAGTGGAAATGGCATGTGCTACATCAGGGGGAGGACAAGCGAAATAAGGTGCAAAACCACTAATAAGTCCACCGTTGAAGCGATGCACAAGTAAGTAACCATAGGGGAATGGCCGCTCAATACGACGCTCTGCAGGTCCAGAGTTTGGTAAGTTGGCTCCATACCATGTAGGTGGTGGGAAGCAATAGGCGCCCGCTTGCCAGCTGGAATAAAATGAACTTCCAGATGCCGAGTCTTGTGGCCAAAGGCCTACACGAGGCCGCTTGCTATCCAAGGCCTCTGCAGAGGATTCTGGGTCTGACATTCCAGCATCTGATTGGCTCTCATCAACAGGTGGCCATGACAACGGCATAGCGTGAGTGGTGGCAGTGGCAGCAACATCACCATTGCTAGGGAGCTGTAGGCGCCTAAGCAGGTTGTTAATAAGGACCGAGCGACGAAGGAGTGACTCCGGGTCATCCAAAAGTTGAAGCTTGTGAACAGAAAGCCGCAGAAGATGTGCACGCTCTTCAAAGAACCAGGCACCAGGTACAGGCTGTGAAAGAGGTAAACGATGAAGCAAGTTGACTTTCAAGATCAGGGAAAGGCAAACAAACAAAATATACAATTTGAATGAAAAATTCTGCTTTAGTATACACAAAGTGGAACCGTGCCATAGTGTCAGGCAATGTGCCAAAGTTCACGTAAAAGACAAAATGAAGACTGCTGGTGAGCGAGTGTGTGTGTGTGTGTGTGTGTGTGTGTGTGTGTGTGTGTGTGTGTGTGTGTGTGTGTGTGTGTGTGTGTGTGTGTGTGTGTGTGTGTGTGTGTGTGTGTGTGTGTGTGTGTGTGTGTGTGTGCGCAGTTCAGTACAAGCCAACCATCTATGCATCCCAGAGAATGAGAGCTGCTGGTTTCAATGATTTAAATACTTGGAAAAAGGCCAAAGTGTCAAGTGTTACCAACACAAGCACAGAATCCCTTTCCAATCCACTGGGACAAGGCATTCCTCTGCATGTCCTTTTTCCAATCAGCTGATCTGCTTTACTCATTAGCGAGATTTATTTCCAGTTGCCAGAGTTTGAGTCCATTGTTTATAGATGGCAATACTCTCCTGCGTTTTATTTATTTTCAAACAGGTGACTCAAACGTACTCTATCCCAGAATTCAATGGGACATTTCGGTGAGAGACACGGCTTGATCCGTCCTCCGGCAGTCTGCCAAGTTTGTTGACAAAGATCAATGGCTTTCCCGCCATATTATTTGCAGAACTAGGTTAGAATAAAATCGAAACAGAAACAGAACAAATACCAAATGGAAAACAGATTGTCTTGGAGATTAAGCAACACATCTGCGGTCGAGGATAAACCTGCTGGTTGCACGCTCACTCACTCGGACACCAATTTTTGCGTTTTAGTGCACGTGGTTTAAAAATTCCAAGTACTGTAGTATTTGGAGGGAATTTGGGCAACTTACAGATTACATGCATAAGAGGGGAGGTAGAGATTGAGAAAAGAAAGAGAAGGGAGACAGGAGGTGAAAAGTGTGAGCAGGGGAGGGAGTAAATGGGAAGGAGTTTGGGAGGAAATATCTGCTGGGGGTGTAAAGGGTGTGTGTGTGTACGCGGCATACAAGGAAAAAGGAAGGAGTCAAAAATTCCACCACTTTCATGTACGTAATATGTAGATGTCATGGCCGCACAATCCCGAACGCTCTTGCAACGTGTAATGTGTCAACAATGCTTGGCCGTGTGTCAACAACACGAGCCGAATTACAACTTTACATATTTACTGAAAGTTGACAATACTTCATGTGCAAGGAATATTATACCAATCACTAAACAATCTTTAAAAGGTTACTAAACTCAGTGTTGGTCAAAGTCCGTTAAACTGCGATTACTGTCGGTCAAACCTCAGTAGAATACACCTGGTTTACAAAAGATAAGACCATTTGCCTTGTCGTTCTGATTTGCAATCAAGGTTCAACATTCCTTCCGGTTTCGTTGACGAAAGAGAGCAACGAGATAACAGGAATTGCAGGGAAATACGAGTAAGGATGAAGGTAGTTGAGGTATGGAATGATTAAGGAAGATTCAAGATGAACGTGTCATCTCATACTCACTCCGTAGCACCACGTTTGAACGCAGCACTCGTCTTCTGCAAACTTCCGTTTGAGGCTTGCCAAGCTGGTCGCCGCCAGTCGGCAAGTCACGGCGTCCTGACTCGGAGGTCCTGCCCCACCGGAAGGGTCACCAATAATTAGCCACGGTCAATTCCACAGTCATTCTGACTTTGAGTGAACCGCTTTGGAGATATGATGCAGGTGCGGGGTAACAGAGGTGTGGTGTGAAAGAAGAGGAGAAGGGGGTGGTGGCAGACGAAGGGGGAAAAAAAACAAGACCTGCTCTTTGAAGACTAATTGCACCCTTTTCCAAACAGCCTCTGGCAATCATACCAGGCTGGTGAGACAATGCTCCGTTGTAAAGGCCCAGGAACCATTATGAAGGATCATATGATGTTTTCCAGGCAAAATTATTTCCCTTGCCCCCCAACCCCCCAGGTGTACATGCTAAGGTGATGATTAATTCCCAGAGCGGTTAATTTTACAGCAAACCTGAAACAAGGTACAATTCTTATTTTATCCACCGTTGGCAAAAAGCCACGAGCAACACCACAAGTATTATGGTCCTTCAGCTAGCTTCCAGTTCTTTGGACTAGGAACCAAAAGAGGCCCCACAGGTCATCCACCTCCAATTTAGTACGCTTCCTGGCACGTGATGCGGTTCAGGCCGTTTTCGAGGTCTTTCCTGTTTTTGTTACGATAAATGATTTTGACCTCTTGGCCTGTTACGGTCAATAAGTTGTGCTCGAAGTGACCCACCTATTCGATGGTCCGTCTGGGCTGGTCGTCTAAAAAAGGCAAACTTGATTTACAAGTATGGCTCTATAATTAGCAAGACTAAAAATATCATTATGTATCATCCTTTGCTGCCCACAGAAGATCAGGAAGAGATGGACATTATAGTTTAGATGCAAACAAGCTGCTCTTGAAGCAACCACACCTGTTAATAATTTTGTAGTCCAAAAAAAACAAATAATTTTTGCTAACGCGTGCAAATTCACGAGCTCATGCCAGGGTATGGTATGGTGTGGTATCGTGGTAAGAACACTTTACTGGTAACCCAGTCTTTATGGATTTGAATTCCACACTTTTGAAAACAGAGCTAGTTCCAGAAGGCTTTCCATTAAAAAAAACAACCCCAGCCTGCTCACTAACGACCTCAAATCAGGAAGTAAATCTTACCTGCTCCATCTAGTCCGGTATATATTTGGCAGTAGTTCACCCATTGTTGTTGATTATTGTGAACTCAGAGTAAACTTAGGATGGGCATTAAAATGCTATATATGAAAAGGCAGCGTCATCAGAACATCTGCTTGATGAACCATTAAAATTACTGCTTTGATTGTGTAACCTTAATATTTCACCAAACTAATCACCTGTGCACTGTGAACACAGAACAATGACCAAATGGAATGGATACCCAGATTCTAATGGCCAATTCCCATTGGGAATGCTTCAACCAGCAAAACATTGCTCTTCCTTAATCAGCTTATCCACTCAAACATTGCATACCCGGTATGTCCAAGAAGGGCTCCGAGGGAGCGTCTGGCTCCTGATTCTCTTCGGGGCCGTCTTCGGAAAGAGAAGAGCCATCCGTCAAGCCTTGCGGCAAAACCAGCGTCATCACAACCTGCTGCAACCAGCACAAGGGCAATTGTACAGTAAGGTGTGTACTTACGCACATTCTGAAGGTGCATTCCACCACTACTTGCGTAAAGTATCAACTTTTCTGGCACTATATTGATTTCCTGTTACATCACACCAAGACCTATGAAAATGCAATGTGTACAACTTTGAGAGTTCGCAGATGGATGCTATTGAAGCATTAAAAATCCCACATGGACCGTGTTTAGGCTATAAAGTTGTTTCCCCGATAGACGTGACCTTTATAACTCATCCCGTCCCACCCTCCACACTCCCCCTCCCCCCAGCCCCCCAAAGGTCATAATATCGGTGTTATAAATTTTCAACCAAAAGACTATCCAAAATCAACACGACCTTCCTTGGCACCCCTGATAGCTAAAATGCATCATAATTGCAGGAGGCGAGACCGCTGCACATGACGTCACAATGGTCTGATTGTTAAACAATACAAAGCACACCCCTCTCCCCCCCCCCCCCGCGCATTATTGCAAGCAGGGAAAAAGGGGGAAAGAGGTGGGGAGGGGTGGACGCCATGGGGATGGTGTGAAAGGACAGAGTGAAATCGCCTGGCAAAGGGGAAGGATGGGGGCAAGGGGGCAGGGGAGTGGTGAGATGCAGCAAACCCCATGGCGATGCAAATTAATCCCGCCTGCTATCTCATTCAGTCCATTGGTATGCCAATTAGATAAAGGATCTCCGTTCGGTTAATCGGTAAAGAACCACCAATAAATAAATAAATGATTGTTCGAATGGATGTGGTCACATAACTGTGCCGAGCGGTTAACCGCGGTTGACGTCGTCGTCGCTCTCTTGCAGGGAATTTGATAACCATCGGGGCCTTTTCAGCAATGGCAAGAAAATTTCAACCAAAGCTGGGATTTTTTTTTTGTTTTTTTTTCACTGAACGTGGGATTTTATTTACGGACAAAACGACGTACACCATCCAAGGAAGTTAACAAGTTCAATCCCCCGTCAAGTTAAAACAAATCACCTCCTTCCCGGTCAATTTCCAATACACCGCACAATTAAAACTGTTTCCCCATCGGTTTAAAGATCTCGAGGAAGAGCATTTTAACGCGGTGGTTGTAACGAGACGATGGTGGTTTAGAGGTGCGGGAACACGGTTGTTGATGCTTTTGTTCTGCGGATGAATGGGTAATCGACCGCACGTGGAGAGCCGCAGGTTACCGGCCAGGTGGTCCCATCAGGTATGTGTGGAGCTCTCTGGGGATGGATTGAAGCGAGCGCCGAGTATCGAGGGGGTTGTTGTACACGGCCCCACCGCCACCCCGACCCCCAACTAAAAACCCTGAACTCCCACGGCCCGAGGACCACGTACAGGGATCTCGGCTGGGAAGGCCGCAGGAGGCACCACCGCTCGAGCCCCCCCTCCGTTGAACGAGTCATTTACAACTTTGCGTGTCGTCACAACGGCCGATTAACGCGTCGTTACCGGTTCAAGTGCATCTCGATCCGAACCCGCCGGAGATCCGAATCGAGCTTCACGAGACGAATCATTAATCGTGGATCCACGTGCCGGGGACGCGCACTCGACGTCCGCTACCGGAGGCCTGGGTGCGGCGCACAGGTGCAGACACGTCGGCAGCCAAAGCGAAGCCGCCTTTTCCTGCCGTAAACCTGCGGCCAAAAGTCCCTGCGGTGTTTCCAGGGCGCGTTGAGCAGCACCTCCCGTGCCCCCTCCCCTCCCGTGCCCCCCTCCCCTCAGCCAGACATCCATCATGTGTTTATTTATTTTTTTCGGCTCCGCCAGGAGAAAATAAAATGGCCATCGCGTGCCACGTAAAGCGCTTCCGCCCGTAACGTTACGTTTCGGACATTCCGGGACGTCATGGGGGTGTCGTCAGATGATCGCAACGACGGCGCCAAAAACAACACTGCGCTCCCGGCGGGTCTTGGGACGAAGCACCGGAGTGGCGGGACCAGGGCCCGGGCGTTCAATCAAGTGGGCGCGAACCCCTCTCTCGCCTCGTGCCGCGCGGTAACAAAGGGCGCGAGCGGACGCGTCGACGGGGAAGGTCCTCACGGTGGGCCGGGTCTCTTACCTCCGATCAACGGACGCGGGTTCCTACGGCAAAGCGATTCGCGGAGACCGAAGCGCGGAGTCTCTCCGTCTCATGTCCGGCTTGAGCGGCAACTCATTTCCTGTTTCTACACACAAGTGCATTTCCACCACCACCACCACCACCACCCCCCTCTCCCTCCGCACGAACCCCCACCCCACATTAACCGCCGCGCCCAGCGATGTCTGCTCACCGGCCGTGCCGTAACCACAAGCTCGCAGCGGGCGTGCCCCGGGTGGTTGTTCGGAAACGCAGAGCCTCGAGCAACAGTCGTCCACCAAGCAGCCAACCAGCACCCCTCCCCCTCGTCTCCACCACCTTCCCCCTCTCCCATTGCGCTCCTTCAACCCTGCCCTTCCCCTCTTATCGCTCTCTCTCTCTCTCTCTCAAACAAACCCAACCCATCGCCGCCTCGGCCCCGCACCCGACAATCCAGCATCCTCGTACGCCTTGGGAACGGGGCACGCATCGGGATGCGGCACGTGGACATGCGCACAGCACGGACTCCTGTTCGCACACGACGTTTGAACCGTTTTGTTAAAGGCCTTCGTGTCCCTGCGGTCTCCTCGGGTCGCTCTGTCCTCTCGGATCCCGTTGACCGTTCATGTGCCGTCTTGACATCATGTCCTTTGTTTTCCATTTCCTGACAATCCCACTTTACACGGAAAACTCTTCGTTACCGAAAACCGCCTTGACGAACCACCTCGAAGCACCGTCACCGACGGGGGACAACCACGTGCACAAATTAACTACCACTATACCACCACCTTTCCAAAAACAACCGCCTACCAGCTCTACAAACAGGTGAACTATCGTGTCATCACCAACAACCACTGATACAAGTATTAACAACAACCGTTAAATTAGCAACAACCACCTATACAAACATTAACCACAACCGTTACATTATCAACAATCACCTCCACAAACATTAACCACAACGGTTGCATTATCAACAACCACCGATACAAACATTAACCACAACGGTTGCATTATCAACAACCACCGATACAAACATTAACCACAGCCGTTACATTATCAACAACCACCTCCACAAACATTAACCACAACCGTTACATTATCAACAACCACCGATACAAACATTAACCACCACCGTCTCATCACCAACAACCACCGATACAAGTGTTAACCACCACCGTTCCATTAGCCACAACCACATGTACAAAGATAAACCACCGTCTATACAAACATTAAGCACCACCGTCCCATTATCGACAACCACCTATACAAACATTAACCACCACCAATACAAACATTAACCACCACCGTTTCAGCACCAACTGCCACCTAAACAAAGTAACTTCCGTACTACCATTCCATCACCAAGTCACTACACAAACGAACTCCCGCGACACCACGCACCAACAACCATATTTCCAAAGCAAAGAACCACCACTATTTCATCACCATAATTATTCCACATAAAGGCAAACGAACGAACCACCACCGTTCCATCACAAACCACCACCCATACAAACAAACCAACTATAAATACCACCATCCCATCAAGACAAAAGGAACGTCACCACTAAGTGGTTGGTGTAGGCCGGTTTTCCCACGGCCCTGTGCGGTGTTGTGTGCACACCACGGTAAACACAGATGTCCGGGCGAGGCAGTCGGGTTTGTGTCTCGATTGCCGTGAAAAGCGGACATTTCATTCCCTTCCCCTTGGCCTCGTGCCGTGATACAGCTCTATGACGTCACATCTCGTGAGTCACCCAACGAACCAACGCATCCTGGGTGTTCGTGTTACGCAACGTCTACTTATTACGTAAAAAAACACTATGATTACGATATATATGTAAATAAATAAATATATATTATATATTATATTATATATATAATTATATATGTGTGTATATATATATATATATATATATATATATATATATATATATATATATATATATATATATATATATATATTTAAACGGGGTGGACCGGAGTTCGAGTGCTCCGATGAAGCGAAACGAGCAACTCATTCGGGTCTTCGCGACCAATCAGCGCGACCGGGGTCCGAGAGAGATGCCTTTTGGGGCTTGGCTCGGCACATTGCACGGTAACCCCACCCGGACTACCTCCACACCCCACATCCCTGCTGGAAACCCCCAACGTCGTGACCCGAGACGCCGATAAGAGGGAAACTGAGAACGCGGGAACGACCCAGATAAGATCGGCGAGCTGGCGAACATGACCTGCGTTTTGCGTGGGGCGGAGCACGTGGTTGCCGGTGGGGGTTACGGGGGGGAACGATTGAGGAGGTGGCGATTCCAAGGCGTTTAAGAGCAAGAGGCGAGTGTTTCGTGTCGGGGGGGTTGGATGGACCCACTCATCAAAACGCTACTCACGTCTGAGCAGGCCCGCACGGCACCGCCGTCTCATAATGCTCATTGTAACCTGAAACCCCAACCTATTAAAGCTTCCCCCCCCCCCCCGGGAGGACGTGTTGGTAACCTGAAATCCCAACCCATTAAAGCTTCTCCCCCCCCCCCTCCGGGAGGACGTGCTGGTAACCTGAAACCCCCAACCTATTAAAGCCCCCCCCCCAGGAGGACGTGCTGGTAACCTGAAACCCCCAACCTATTAAAGCCCCCCCCAGGAGGACGTGCTGGTAACCTGAAACCCCAACCTATTAAAGCTTCTCCCCCCAGGGAGGACGTGCTGGTAACCTGAAACCCCCAACCTATTAAAGCTCCCCCCCCCGGGAGGACGTGCTGGTAACCTGAAACCCCAACCTATTAAAGCTTCTCCCCCCCCCAGGGAGGACGTGCTGGTAACCTGAAACCCCAACCTATAAAAGCTTCCCCCACCCCAGGAGGACGTGCTGGTAACCTGAAACCCCAACATATTAACCCCCGGGAGGACGTGCTGGTAACCTGAAACCCCAACATATTAACCCCCCCCTCAGGAGGACGTGCTGGTAACCTGAAACCCCAACATATTAACCCCCTCCCCCGGGAGGACGTGCTGGTAACCTGAAACCCCAACATATTAACCCCCCCCTCGGGAGGACGTGCTGGTAACCTGAAACCCCAACCTATAAAAGCTTCCCCCCCACCGGAGGACGTGCTGACCCCGCACGGGACCCAGTCCCGGGACTCCGAACCCTTGTTCGGACACCGACAGGACCGAATTGTCCATCAAGCATCATCGTCTTCGGTTTAACATAGAAACGGCGAAATGGAAGGTGTTTATTTTTCATGACACCTTCCTTCCATGGCCATCTATTTATTACGTAACGTACGGGGGGGGGGGCTTTAAATTCAAGAAATTATATAATTGATGAAAATGAGGATGGGAGGTATTGGAGGATAAATGAGGGTTAAGGGGGTGTTGTTAAGTTAGGTTAAGTTAAGTTAAGGGTGTTGGAGAAGTAGGGATGGGGTTGGACAAAGGAAAGAAGGAATTGGGATCAGGAGATGGAAGAAATGGGAGGAAAGTGAAATGGAATACGAAGTGGGGGGGGTCAATAATTCTGGTCAAAATTGGTAGGGGTCAATAACTCTGAAACATTTACATAACACAACTTCATCGGCACTGGGTGGAGCGCATACCTCCGCCAAGCTGAGCGGTTTACGGTTTGTCTCCCAATGATAGGTCGGATCCGGATTCGGACCTGAACCGAAATCGAATCAGCTTGTTCTTGTCACCCACAAAACTCATCCACCAAGTTTTGTCCCAATCCGTCCATAACTTTTTGAGGTATCATGCTCACACACAAACAGACGGACAGATACCATCAGACAGACAAACAGGTGTGAAAACACAACAACCGTCACCATGGAGATAAATGGAGAGTTCATGGAACACACAAATAAAGACGTGGGCGGGGTCTGAGAGCGGCAGATCTGATTGGTCCAGAGGATGTAAACTGCTGTAATATTTTGTCCAAGTACTGTTAAACGGAAGGTTTATGGAAGTGCCACAAAGGCGATTTGTGTTCTCCGGTGTTAAACTATTTATATAAAATGGTGTTAGGTGAAGATCTTAGGGTCTTGAATTAAAGCCCCTTACTGTTGAATTAACACCAGGTGGGTTGACTCAGCCTGTCATCCTTCTGAGGTCAGCAAAATGAGTACCAGCTTACTGGGAATGGAGGGCACTGCATCAGCGGCACAGCCAGGCCGCTGCACAATGATGCACTCGAGCAGCCACAGGCTCTTTTCTGTTGGACACACATTGTGTCATTGGTCAAAAACTACATCCAGCGGGATATCTCAAAAAGTTATGGACGGATTGGGACAAAACTTGGTGACTTTTCACTTTGCACACACGGGGTAAATATTACTACATATACATACCCCCAAAGGGGGGGGGCACGGACTTACTGATAGCCCCCTCCTCATTTCGATGGATCTATACGTGCTGCGCACTCCTTTTATGACCATTGGGGAGTCATCCCTCCCCCAACCCCCGCCACACACCCCCATCAGCGCTTTTCTGCTAATTAATGACTCAACCAGCAAGTGGCAATTTAAATCCACTTTTTAATGCCCTAAACGATCCAAAAGTCCATCAAATCATTACTCGCACGTTAAACGTTGTGAATGGGGATAATTTAATAAAGCTCGAGGGTAGTGGAGAGAGAAAGTGAGTTTTCTAAAGAAACACGAAAAGGCAAAAGCAACCGCTTCATGCAGGGCTCGGAGTTGTAAAAAATTTAACGTTTTCACTTCACCTTGGCAAGCAGCGCACCGCGAGTGTGCACCAAGGCATCACCACGTCTAATCAATAATGTATAACCACGGTGCGTTCCACCGAGAGCAGCATACATCAAACCACCTCCCTGCACGTGCCTCGTCGCACAAACCAAACACGCTGTTTTCCCTTAGACACAACATATCATCAGCGGTCATGTGACCAACGGTCATAGCCAGATCAATAATCAGAGCCAGATCAATCGTCATAGCCAGCCCAGTGGTCATACCCAGATTAATAGTCATTACCTGATCAGCGGTCATACCCAGATCATTATAAATAGCTGGATCAGTGGTCATACCCAGATCAATAGTCATCATCAGATTAGCGGTCATACGCAGATCAATATATATATATATATATATATATATATATATATATATATATATATATATATATATATATATATATATATATATATATATATAGCAGTGGTCACATCCAGATCAATAATCAAAGCCAGATCAGTAGTCATACCCAGATCAATCGTCATAGCCTGATCAGCGGTCATACTCAGAACAAAATAAATAACTTGATCGGTGCTCATAACCAGATCAATAGTCATACCCAGATCAAGAGTCATATCCAGATCAGCGTTCATAACCAGATCAATAGTCATAGCCTGATCAGCGGTCATCGTTGGATCAAAAGTCATAGCTGGTCCAAGCCTTCTACAGGCCGAGAGGTATGCACACTCACCTAGAAGCTGTCTAGTTTGGGTTCGAATCCTGACCCAGCTATAAACTGTCATCCTGGTGTTTCATAGGCATGGTGATTCATGAATGTCTGTGCCGTCTCTCGGGAAGGACGTTGAAAGTTCGTCCCGTCTGCCTGCATTCGGTGGACGTTAAAGACCCCACAGTGTCTTTCGTGAAGAGTAGGCGAGCTATCTCCGGCATCCTCCATAAACTACAAATTCCTGCCCCAGCAACTGCTGGGAGAGGAATGGCAAACCACTCAGCATGACTTCTGGCCAAGAAACTGCTTCGGCAGCACCGACGCCCTGCACCACAGAGTATGGTACATCGAATCGTGTATATATATATATATATATATTAATGTATATACTGTATATACTGTATATATACACTTTAAATATTGTATCCAATTATTGCTTTCGTGCTTCTTGGGCAACAAATGCAAAAGCGGTGTCTGTTGTACGATGGCCCAAATGAATTCCACTCCACCTTCCTGTAAGGTCGCTCGCCCGAGTTTTCCCACGATACACAACACCTCCATCTCGAGCATCCTCCATGTGCACCTCCATTTCTGTCGCGTCATGTCCCTTTCCACTACCTCCTTCTCACCTCAATTTCGAGCTGCTCCTCCTCATGCCAACTGTCTGCATAATCAAAGCCCTGCCTGAGCACATCATTATCTGAGCTCCCTTCTGAGCATCGCCCCCAACCAGCGCAGACCTTCCTCCCATGACCTTTTCATGTCCCTTTATAAACTCCTGGCCACCATCACCTCCATGTACCCTCATTGCTCTTCAACGACATCTCCGTTGCTTTTACTTTTTATAACTCCCCCAAAACCGGTCCACACCACCGTAGAGGAAAACATAAAAGAGCGCAGTGACGACGTGCAAGATTTGACAAACTCTGCAGCATCACAGACGACGCACAAGACTGCCCGTTATGGCCACGTGTGCACCGAAGGATCCATTTTGCCCACCTGGCGCCAAAAGTCGTCCACAACATGGTGTTGTGTTCGAAAGAGCGCACAAACAGCGGGATGGCGGCTGAGCCAATATCACTCTCCATTAGGAATAAAATGGTTCGGCCGCTGTTTGTTCTGGCTCGAGGCGCCGTCAAAACAAGCCCAGAATAGCGAGGCCGCTGGAGAAACATGAGAACCGAGGCGATCCGGGGTGAATCCCCCCGGGGAGGTTAGAATGGGGAATGGCGGGTACGACCGGGGAATGGACGCTTTAAGCGCAAGAATGGCGGCTCCGCGGAGGACCCGCCTTTGTCTTCGCGGTGGATTAAGTGGACAAACGAGCGTGATGAACAGTTGTCGTGTCCCATCGGCAGTCGCACGCGTTTTAGCGTTGCGTTCTGGGTGATCGTGGTCCGTGGACCGAAAGGCAGTACGTGACGCTATTTGCCCGTATATACGTCCCGACACTGACGGTTACCTTCCCGCCGTTTGACACGGACACTTTGTTCTGACCCACATTCAGCTCGGGCCAGTTGTCCCGCTGGGAAGAAATCGGTTTGGACTCAGGGCCAGGCCTCGATGGCCTGCGATCATTTCTGGGCCAGCACCCCTCTCTCCCACCCCGATTACTCGCTTTAGGTTCAGAACAACACCTCTTGGTTCACTTACTGCTTGTGCTCCGCCAGCTTGCTCAAACCGCGGCTCTGTGCCCATTAAGACATGTTTCCACTCATGCGCCATATGAACATATTCGGGGCACAAGATCCATCTCGCGTACACGGCCAGCGCACGGCTTGGACCATCCGTGTAATTCGCTCGTGCTTTAATCGGAGGGTGATTGCCTGCGTTCGTGCGGGCAGCAGGCCTCGTCCACAACCATAATTATATACACGAGAAACAAGGGGGTGGGGTGGAACTTTATTGGTGTAATACCGAGCTGAACTCTCAAGGGAGGGAACCTGGCAGTTCAAAGTCATGTTATAAATGATCATGTTAGCATTTTGAAGAAATCACATTTTATTTTATTTTTTCTATTTCTGCTGAGGGATTAAACACTTCCCGACACCCACTAAGAAATGGGGTCGGGGAATCATTTAATACTACCTTTCATTTGGTGACAAAGGCTGAGGCACGACAGAGCAAGAAAAAAAACAAAACTCTCAAAAAAATCCCAATATTTTTTCCAAATTTTCCAAATTCATTTTTCCTGAAAACACTCCCAACACTCATTCATGAACCTCTGCAGGTTTCACGGAGATCCGTTTGGCCATCCTTGAGAAAATATCTTGGTGGGCTAGCACCGTGGAAGTGATGAAGTCCTTAGGTTTGAGTTCTGAGTTGAATCAGAATTTTTTCACGCTCGTCCCATGCAGGAATTTATTTCTATATATCGATATATATATATCATAAAGATATATAGATATACTGTATATAGATACAAACAAACACGACATAATAGTGACCAAAGCTTAGATGTGTAGATGTAGAAAGAGATATATATATATATATATATATATATATATATATATTATATATATATATATATATATTATATATATATATATATATATATATATATATATAGATATATCGATATAGATATTGTCGCGAATTCGCGCCCGCTGGCGTGCGAACGGCCACATGACTCGAATCGCGGCACGTCGCCCACTGGACGGACAATTCTGTCGTGATCCTCCGGGAACTATCGCCCGCAGCCAGTCACGAGTGGGCCTTTCGACCTCACCACAATCGTGCCAATCGGCCACCCGCGTAGGATAGGGTTGTTCAAACTCGACCTACCTGAGTACCCACGTGGATGGTAGACCGGGCAATCGTACCTCGCTGCAGGCCGACTCCAGATACGAACCGCTTAAGCGGTCCGTTCCGTGCTATCGGGATAACCGAGCGGTGTTATCGTCGGCCTCGACGGTTCCGATTAATTATCGGGCGTTTTAAGCCCACTACGAACGAACCCTTTACGTGAAGCAAGATGGAGATTCAATTAAAGAAAAGACGAAGCGAAACGGGAAAACAGTTCAACATCCCACCTTTGGAATAAACTTCCTCACTCTATTCTTTCCCATTCTTCCCTCCAGGCTTTCAAAACAGCTGTTCACCACCACCTCTTATCTTCCCCCATCCAAATCCTCGATCTTTTCTACCCCCGATAATCCACCCAAGCCCACTTCCTTCAATTCCCCTGCTTTCCTTCCTGAAAGTCCATGTAATGTCCATCTTCTCTTCGCCATGTTCCCTGTCCCATCCCCATCCCTCTCCCTTCCACAGTTCACCTAATGTGTCTGTTCCCCACTGTTTTGTCCCTTCCACTCCCACCCCTCTTGTCTCATGCCCCCTTGCTGTGAGTTGTGGGTTAGCTCTCATACGAGCCTCGACCAAGGTATACAAAAAAAAAAACATAATGCACATTTATTCCGCGGCACACGGAGAGCACACATATACAGCCAAACAGAATGCACATATATCAAATGCAAAAAGAAACAATGACGCAGAGATACTACCGACTACGCGAACACACAGCAGCACTTAGACGATTTTACTTCACAGACGGCGCCGACACACATTTACTCAAAAGCAAAGGAAAGAAGCCACCCTCATAGGCAAGGGGGCAGACGGGCCCATAGGCCAATGTGTGCGCGGGACCTGAAGGAGCGATCAGGTCCGCGAGACCGGGGGGGGGGTCCTACCTGCGTCCTCGTGACGAGCCGCAAATGTGGCTGCGCAGCGGTGCCCCGACTTCGTGCTCCTTCGCGGGTTTCGTTGGCACCGCTTGGAGTGGGGTGGGAACGGGGCCCCCTTTTTGCACTCTCAGCGTGGGGGAAAGAGGGGGGATTGTTGATGCCCTGGGGGAAGGAGATTGGTTGGCTGGCTTGGGTCCCGCGACGAGCGATCCCACCGCGACCTTGTCGCCGACCGCCGTCTTCCCTGCCTCGGACCCGAGCTCCTTGGACTCTTCCCCCAATTCTCCTCAGCCGACTGCAGAAAACCACCTTGACACCTTCGCCTCCCGACTCCACTCCGCTCTCCAACCCGACTTGACTGCCTCGCAACAACTCCAACCAAAAACTAACTCTCTGCACAACATCTCCTCTCATTCGCCTTGAGCTCGCCGTTTTATAGGCCGGCAGGAGAAAACAATATGCAAATTTCTGGATCAGGATCTCCTCGAGGGCGGAGCCACGCTCGCCGATTGGACGGAGGAAAAGGGGCGTGAATCTCCCCTGATCCTATAATTTGCATATCTCGATTCCAGACAGACGCGCCTGGAGGCGGGGCCAAGCCGCCCCGCGCTTCCTAATTGGACAGATCAGAAGTGGGCGTGTAGCATTCCTGATCCGAATTCTCCTCGGAAAGGCCGGTATTTGCACTCGCGGCTCGGCGCGTATCTTGTACGAGCCCAGGACAACCCGACGCTCGGTGCTCACAGGTGGTGCGGGAATGGCCGTGGAAGGAGGGAGGTGAAGGTGGTGGAGGGTTTCTGGCGGTGGCCGATGGCCATGGTGCCGTTTGGAATGGCGGTGATGCGATGTTTGCGGGAGCGAGTTGTGAAGGTAAAGGTCGTGGTTGTTGGCGTTGTTGTTGTTGTCTGACGGTTGGAGCGTGGTTGGTTCAAAATAAAGATAGAACAGAAAAATGGCTATCTCAAAGCGTCGCAGCCCGAATGAATCACATTAATTCTCTCTAAACAACGGGTTTGGGGCTAACTACACATGTACTTAAGAGATATCTCACCTACGGGACCTGAATGGTGGTTTGCGAATTTCCACAACCGTAACAATATATCTTATATATATATATATATATATATATATATATATATATATATATATATATATATATATATATATATATATAATCTAGATATCTAGATATCTAAAAATTGTTGTGGGCCGGTGGTCGGTGGCGAGAACGACCATAAGGTGGGGAAATTTACGCCGTCTCCCACCAGACTCCCCGGAATTTATAGGCCATCACTCCGGATAACTCCGAAGCCGGCGGGTCGATTAATCGACCGTGAAACACCAATATCTCAACCGCGTGGCGTAGGGTTAATTGTCCATATCCAATATACCGAAGTAACCATGCAGTCTTGGCTACCGGGGATTCTCGCCCTCGGAACGTCTAGCCGAACCGGATCACTCTACCAGCTACGGTAGAGTATCAACTTCCACCTACCAATTCCGGCTCAGATGCAGTCGAGCGAGCCTGCCCAGGACGTTCTGGCTATGATTAACGGAATATCGGGGATGAAACCCCATCTGAACTCAGACCCAGACCATGCTGAACCAAATAAAAAAGGACGGAAACGAGCTGTGAACATTTGTAATAATTTATTTTTCAGTAAAAGACAAAGGTAAGACTTAACGTGAATATGCAGGAAGTATTTACAATGATCCAAAAACACTTATTCAGTTCTACTTAAAGACGGGCCCACACGCAGATACACACACAAAAAGAAAAGAAACCGCGGAGTTCTTTATTGGACCCTCTAGCCGATGAAAGAGAGACAAGCTGGGGGGTCAGAGTTCGGTGGGTACCTGACCCTCGGAGGGAGGGCATGCTCCACGATGCGGCACGTGACAAAGGTCGTTGGTCCGATCCCCAGTCGCACGTGGGGGACTCGAGGCCTGTGGCCGAGTTCGGGTGGCAAATAATTGGGGTCCACGGAGGGGGGGGGTCAGGGTCGCTCTGTCATTCCTTGTGGAGGGCTAGCAGAGACACTTCACCACCTCGATGACCCTCTGCTCAACCCTCATGATAGCAAAAATCACTTCGCACAGCAACGTAGACCTCCTGTGACCACTCTTCGTAATCGCCCCTCAAAAACCACCCCTTCCTAACAGCTAAAACCCTTTAGAACCACTCAGAACTTTCGTGCAACCCATCAACAACACATCAGAGAGTCCTCTGGAATTTATGGACCTCCCTCAGTGGGGAGGGCCTTGGTCAGCACACCTTGCTGTTCGCCTCGAATTGGCCAGGATCCTACGGGCACAGCCTTCCTGGGCAGGATTTCAGTCATTCCCGGAGAAAGCCGCTCCTCCCCTTCACGCGTGTTTGAGGAAGGTGGGTGGTGGTGAAGCCACTATTGCGTGATGGGCAGGTGGTGAGATGTAATAACCGAACTATAAAAACTCATCACAAGGCACATATTCGACTCTCCCACTAGACAGAAGGAAGGGACCTGTCTCACACGTACTTACCGGAATAACTGACTTTTGGGACCTGAATGTTGAGTGCTCATGGTTTCCAGATCCGGAACAGTATATATATATACATATATAAATACATATATACTGTTGCGAATTCGCGCCCGCCGGCATACGGACGGCCACGTAACTCGAATCGCGGCACGTCGCCCACCGGACGGACAATTCTGTCGTGACCCTCTCGGACCAACGCCGGGAGCTAGTCACGGGTGGGCCTTACGACCTCACCACAATCGTGCCAATCGGCCACCCGCGTAGGATAGGGTTGTGCGCCAAACTCGACCTACCTAAGTACCCACGCGGATGGTAAACCGGGCGATTGTACCTCGCCGCAGGTCGACTCCGGACACGTACTATCGGGATAACCGAGCTGGACGGTTCAGATTAATTACCGGGATGTTGCACCCACTACAAACCCCTTACGTGAAGCAAGATGGAGGGTCAATAAAGAAAAGACGAAGCGAAACGGGCACAGTTCAACATGCAAGCACTTTATTCCGCGACACACACGGAAAGCACATATATACAGCCATACACAAAAAGCAAATGCAAGAAGAAAAGCAGTTAAAACCGACCGCGCACACACGGCAACACTTACACAGTTCTACTTGAAAGACGGCGCCAACACACATTTACACAAAAGCAAAGGAAACAAGCCACCCTCACAGACAAGGAGGCAGACAGGCCCGTAGGCCAAATGTGGGCGTGACCTGGAGGAGCGGCCAAGTCCGTGAGACTGGGGAGGTCTTACCCGCGTCCTCGTGACGCGTTGGCGGGCAAGCCGCAAATGTGGCCGCGCTGCTGTGCCCCGACTCTGTGCCCCTTGGCGGGTTTCGTTGGCACGACGTTTGTGGTGGCGTGGGAACGGGGCCCCCTTTTGCACTATCTCAGCGCGGGGGAAAGGCTGTAGAAGCGATGATGTGGGATGAATTCGTGAAGGTAAAAGCGAAGGTGGTGGAGGGTTGGCGTTGTGGTTGTTGTCTGTGGGTTGGAGCGTGGTTGTAGTTGGTGACGATGGCTGGCGTGGTGGTTAAGGTGGTTGTTCTGTGATGGCGGTTGAGACGTGGTTGGTTCAAAATAACGACAGAAAAGAAAAAATGGCTAACTCAAAGCGTCGCAGCCCGGATGAATTACATAAATTCCCTCTATACAATGGGTTTGGGCGAACTACACATGTACCTATGAAGATATCTCACCTGAGGGCCCTTTATGGTGTAATGCGAATTTCCACAGCCGTAACAACACATATACATATATATATATATATATATATATATATATATATATATATATATACATATACATATACAAATATATACATTTACATATACACATATACAAATATATACATTTACATATACATATATATATATATATATATATATATATATATATATATATATATATATATATATCTTCTTCCTCTTTCGGCTCGCTCCCGTTAGGGGTCGCCACAGCAGATCAACCGTCTCCATTTCGCTCTATCCTCCACATCTTCCATTGACACTCCAACCACCCGCATGTCCGCCCTCACCGTATCCATAAACCTCTTCTTTGGCCTTCCTCTTCTCCTCCTGCCTGGCAGCTCAATCTTCAACATCCTCTCCCGATATACTCCGCTTCCCTCCTGTGCACATGTCCAAACCATCTCAATCTCGCCTCTCTCACTTTGTCTCCAAACCGTCCTACCAGTGCTGTCCCTCTAATATACTCATTCAATATAAATATAAACACACATATACAGTGGGGAGAACAAGTATTTGATACACTGCCGATTTTGCAGGTTTTCCCACTTACAAAGCACGTAGAGGTCTGTAATTTTTATCATAGGTACACTTCAACTGTGAAAGACGGAATCGAAAACAAAAATCCTGAAAATCACATTGTATGATTTTTAAATAATTAATTTCCATTTTATTGCAGAAATAAGTATTTGATACATCAGAAAAACAGAACTTAATATTTGGTACAGAAAGCTTTGTTTGCAATTACAGAGATCAGACGTTTCCTGTAGTTCTTAACCAGGTTTGCACAGACTGCAGCAGTGATTTTGGCCCACTCCTCCATACAGATCTTCTCCAGATCCTTCAGGTTTCGGGGCTGTTGCTGGGCAACACAGACTTTCAGCTCCCTCCAAGGATTTTCTATTGGGTTTAGGTCTGGAGACTGGCTCGGCCACTCCAGGACCTTGATATGCTTCTTACGGAGCCACTCTTTAGTTGCACTGGCTGTGTGTTTTGGGTCGTTGTCATGCTGGAAGACCCAGCCACGCCCCATCTTCAATGCTCTTGTTGAGGGAAGGAGGTTGTTGGCCGAGATCTCGCGATACATGGCCCCATCCATCCTCCCCTCAATCCGGTGCAGTCGTCCTGTCCCCTTTGCAGAAAAGCATCCCCAAAGAATGATGTTTCCACCTCCATGCTTCACGGTTGGGATGGTGTTCTTGGGGTTGTACTCATCCTTCTTCTTCCTCCAAACACGGCGAGTGGAGTTTAAACCAAAAAGCTCTATTTTGGTGTCATCAGACCACATGACCTCCTCTCATTCCTCCTCTGGATCATCCAGATGGTCATTGGCAAACTTCAGACGGGCCTGGACATGCGCTGGCTTGAGCAGAGGGACCTTGCGTGCGCTGCAGGATTTTAATCCTTACTTATGGTTTTCTTTGATACTGTGGTCTCAGCTCTCTTCAGGTCATTGACCAGATCCTGCCGTGGCGTTCTAGGCTGATCCCTCACCTTTCTCATGATCATTGAGGCTCCACGAGGTGAGATCTTGCATGGAGCCCCAGACCAAGGGAGATTGACTGTTATCTTGAACTTCTTCCATTTTCTAATAATTGCGCCAACAGTTGTTGCCTTCTCACCAAGCTGCTTGGCTATTTTCCTGTAGCCCATCCCAGCCTTGTGCAAGTCTACAATTTTGTCCTGATGTCCTAAGACAGCTCTCTGGTCTTGCCCATTGTGGAGAGGTTGGAGTCTGATTGATGGAGTGTGGACAGCTGTCTTTTATGCAGATAACGAGTTCAAACAGGTGCAGTTAATACAGGTAATGAGTGGAGAATGGGAGGGCTTCTTAAAGACAAAACTAACAGGTGTGTGAGAGCCGGAATTCTTACAGGTTGGTTGGTGATCAAATACTTATTTCATGCAATAAAATGCAAATTAATTATTTTAAAATCATACAATGTGATTTTCAGGATTTTTGTTTTCGATTCCGTCTTTCACAGTTGAAGTGTACCGATGATAAAAATTACAGACCTCTACGTGCTTTATAAGTGGGAAAACCTGCAAAATTGGCAGTGTATCAAATACTTGTTTTCCCCACTGTGTGTATATATATATATTTATATATATATATATATATATATATATATATATATATATATATATATATATATATATATATATATATATATATATATATATATATATATATATATATATATATATATATATATATATATATATATATATATATATGTATAACCGGGCGTAGTGGCGTGCGCCTGTAATCCGGCTACTCGGAGGCTTGGGTTGGAGGATCGCTTGAGGACGGGGGCTCTGCACTGGGCAGGGTGTAGAGCAGCCCGGAATCATGGCGAAACCCAAATCCTGATCCCTGTGTCGTAAGAGGCGACCAGGGTTGCGTCAGGAAGGGCATCCGGCGTAAAACCTGTGCCAAATCAGTATGCTGATCAAAACGGATGATCCGCTGTGGCGACCCCTAACGGGAGCAGCCGAAAGATGAACAACAACATATATATATATATATATATATATATATATAAATACATATATATATATATAAATACATATATATATATATAAATACATATATATATATATATAAATACATATATATATATATAAATACATATATATATATATATATATATATAAATACATATATATATATATATATATATATAAATACATATATATATATATATATATATATATATATATATATATATATATATATATATATATATAGGGGGTTGACTCAGCCTGTCATCCTTCCGAGGTCGGCGAAATGAGTACCAGTATACTGGGCCGGTGTATACCCCGGTTAAAATAGGTGTACCTCATCCCTGTGTCGTAAGAGGCGACCAGGGTTGCGTCAGGAAGGGCATCCGGCGTAAAACATGTGCCAAATCACCATGCGGATCATACGGCTGATCCGCTGTGGCGACCCCTAACGGGAGCAGCCGAAAGAAGAAGAAGAAGAAGAAGAAGAAGAATAAATACATATATATATATATATATATATATATATATATATATATATATAAATACATATATAAATACATATATATAAATAAAAAAATATATATATTTAAATATATATATATATATATATATATATATATATATATTTAAATACATTATATATATATATATATATATATATTTAAATACATATATATATATATATATATATATATATATATTTAAATACATATATATATATATATATATTTAAATATATATATATATATATTTAAATACATATATATATATATTGTTACAGAAATGGCCCTTCGTATGCTGCTAAATATAGGATTAGCTCAGATCCCCCATTAAATGCATGTTTAGCTTGGTTGTTTGGTAAAATGGACTTTACATGTGTGTCGGTAGGTATAAGAGGCTGTTTTATTGTTTGTGTGGTGGTGGTGGAACGAGGGCTCCCTCTTCTTCCTCCCCTCTCCGGACGATAGGCCCCGCCCAGTCGGCTGAGGGGGAGTGACCTGGAGAGGGAGGTAGAGCTTGTCGGCTTCGCTGAGAGAGGCGTGCTCGTGTTCCGAAGGAGCGAGCGAAAGAGAAACTGTGAGAGAAAAAGAGTTGCGTGCGTGGAAACAGTTGCTCTCGAGGCGTGCTCGTGGTTCGAAGCGAGCGAACGAAGGAGAGACAGTGTGGAATCTGCCGGGAGAGACGCTGAACCTGAGCGCGCCGAGTCTGCCTTTTGGGGCAGTGGGAGAGGCGGCCTGCACGTCGAGTCGGCGATCGACTCTTATGAGGAGGTGATTCTACAGTGAGGAAAATGGCAGCCGGCTTTGAGAGGCGAGCGTGGAAAAGGAAAGAAAAGGTGATTCTGCGGAGAACGAAACTGAGAGGACGAGTTGAGAAGTCGGGCTTCGAGGCGGGAAGGCAAGAGAGGAAACGATGGAGCCTCTGACGGTCCTTGCTCACCTCACGGTTCAACACGTTTGCCAATCCGCTTGTCGGAGCCTGGCACCTCGATTTGGGCCTTGTGTGGTGAACAGTCCAGGCCTGGATTTGTGTGCTGCACCTTGGGAGAGATCGGCTGAGGCCCATCGTTGATCTGGCGCTCTTGTGCCGTCGGCCTTGCACGGGGTGGAAGCGCACGGAGACCGCGTGTGGTGCGGAAAAGAAAGAGTACGGCGCCGCCATCTTGCCACGCGGCGCGTTCGAGCTGGGGGCTCAAATCCGTGGATATCCGCTTGTTGCGAGCGACATTCGTGCTTTTGACACTGTCCTCTCATCCAGGAAACATCACCAAGTACTCTGTCTTGCATGCATGCTGTCTGTCTGTCTGTCTTTGTGTGCACGTTGTTTAAGGCATATCTCAGTCGGGACCCCCCCCCCCTCGAAACCTGTTGTCCATAGTTCCCTAGTTAAGAACGGGTTAAAGATTGTTCATAAAAACATTGTCGTGAATGGTTTGCTTGTGTCATATTCCCCGATGTTCCCCAATAAATCTGGTTGGTTCGTATGAAGTTGCCGCTATGGATTAATTTGTGTCGCGTCGAGGAACGATCCGTTCGATTGGCATATAAAACCAAAATGGTTACAGACTGGCAGAAAATGCTCAGCATCTGACAAAACCAGTCTGTAACCGGGGTTGTATTTCCCCAACTGGTAAGGTCCAGGGGTAAGTTGGTATCGCGATTGAAGATGCGTGACCCGAGGCCTGTGCCGAGCCAGCCGGCGTTATAAACCCCAGAGACGGCAGTGGTGAGGGTGGCGCCGAATCTGTAACGTTTGGCTATCAAGAGTCGGGTGCAAATCCCGCCACCACTGAATCCTCGACACTGGTGTCAGGAGTGGGATATTTGGGCCTGTGGTGCATTTCGCACCCCGAATATTGGGTACGAGAGGTGCGAAGAGAGGAAAAAAAATTGATTTTATTTTGAGCGGATTGGGTGTAAAACTTGGAAATTATAATGAAAATGGAGTCGCAAAATGGCGGCGCGGCTCCATCTCGGCGCGACACGAAGCGGGAGTGGGCTAATAGCACAACGAGCTGCACGGCACGAAGGAAATGCTCCCGCCCACCGGTTCAAACCACATGGTCATGGCAGGCGAAGCAGGACGACGATGCGTACATTGACGAGCTACATGCACGATTGGAGGATACCCTGGAGCAGAGGAGCGGTGATGGAAATTATATAGAGGAATTGCAAATTAAATTGGACGAGGCACTACGGCAGGCAGACGAGGTTCAGGAAAATCATGTGCACAGGGAGTCACAACAATTGGCCGATGCACAGGAACGAATTCGGTGACTGGATTGTGGGTTGAGGGCGCATTGCGGGACGGGACAGAGTCCAGATGGAAACACGATTTGGAATTGAAACATCTGAAGGAAGAGGTAAGAACACGCAATCAGATAAGAGAAAGCCTAGAACAGAAGATAAAAAGAGGAGAGAAATATCTGGAGCAAAGGAAGGAAGAATTGTTGGAAAAGTCGAGACAGTTCAAGGAACTACAGGAAGAAATGAGGAAAGTAGAGGGGAGTACCCATAAGTTGGAACAAGAGAAGAGCAAACTGAACAAAAGAATAGAGGAGGAGCAAATTAGCAACTCCCAGGATAGGAAGAGCTTGGAAGAAGAATCGAAAACAAAGCTGGAAAAGGAAAAACGGGAAAAAACGAAGTTAGAAAAGAAACGGGAGCGGGAACTCGACGGCGTCCTTTCGTCCTTTCGCCTACTCGACAGCGTACAAAAACCCTGCGTGATGAACCGAAGATTTCAAGTTTTGATTCATCGGTCCATAAGACCTTCTTTCAGTTTTCAGTATTCCACTAGCAGTGCTTCATGGCCCAGGCAAGCCTCTTTTTATTATTCTGCCATCTTAGCAATGGCTTTCTTACTGCCACTCGACCTGTCAAAGCCGCAGCTCGAAGTCTTCTCTTCGCAGTTGAAACTGAGACTTCCTTACTTCGACCAGTGTTAAGCTGTGCTTGAAGCTGCTGTCCTGTGAGGCGCCGGTCACGCAAGCTGTTGACTCTCAGAAACTTATCTTCTGATTGTGTTGTGGCTTTCAGTCTGCCAGACCTCTTCCTGTCAGTTTCCTCCAGTTTCCAAGTGCCTTTTGATGGTGCAGGAAACTGTACTCACTGACACCTTGGCATCTTTGCAATTTCTTAAAAGGAAAGACCTCCACTTTTAAGGGTTATCATGGTCTGTCTTCCTTTGTTAATTGTCTTTTTCTCACCCTTATGATGGCATTATACTATCCCTGCAGTGCAATATTGTCCAAATAACGCTTCAGAGGGTGCAGCAACACAGTCTGTTCCAACATTGCTTTCATACAGACAGAGGGTTTGTAACTAATCAAAAAAAGTTGGGACACCTGTAGGAATTGTTTGCATCAACGTTCAAGGCTTAATTTACTTCCATTACTGCAGAACAGCTGCAGTTGCTAACCCATTACTTGTTCCCTGCAAAGGGCCTTTTTTAACAACTCTGAAATTTCCATTATTTTTCAGTTTTTGGTAACCAAAACTTTTGTTTTTTTTTAACCTCTGGCAGTTTACTGCTTAGCTTTGTACGATTTCAGATTATTCACTGGACTTGAACTGCTTAAATTTCAGTAAAAACTGAAAAAATGGGGGTGTTCTAAAACTTTTGACTGGTAGTGTATGTCGAACAAACAGTTTCAAATGGAGCACCTCGCCACCATTAATATAATATAATAATACCATTCCTTTCATGCCATAAAGGAGCAGAGGGCTGCCGAGGCAGCTTCATTCGTAAGGAGTACAGGCCTGAACGGGTCGCCACTCAGATGCCGGTTATCACGAATAGTTATTACCCAAGTACACTGGTATTCATTTCGCCAACCTTGGAAGGGTGACAGGCTGAGTCAACCCCACGTGTTAATTCAACGCAGACAGTGGCTTGAACTCAGGATTCTAAGGTCCCAAGCCAGCCACATTAACGGCTAAGCCAACACCAGGCTACCTTGCCGCCATATTTAAATTGCATCAGATGTGGAAATAAATGCGACTTCTTGCTCCCAGCTTGCCGGCTCAATGCCAGAAGACGCCATTTGCATTTTTGCTGGTAATTCAAAGGGGGAAAAAAAGGCTTTCCACTGACAATGTGGTATTGTTACGAATCTGGCAGCCATGAGCACACAACAGCCAGACTCCTTATAGATCAGTTATATCGGTAAGTATGTGTTTCTAGGTAGGGTCCCGTCTTATGTTTAATTGTACGTGCGCTGTGAATTATTTTATATTTAGGATTTTTACATCACCAATAACAAAGACCACAACATCATTCTGCTCGTGGCATTGTCCGCGCTCTTCGCGCGCTTGCCGGCATGCGGGCATGTGCGGAATTCCATGCCCCAGGCGGTGTGGATTTCGCACCAAATATGGTCACGAAGCGTTTCGCTCTGGCTGCGCACCAAATAAGGGTATGCGTCATTTTCCGCCCAATGGGCGACGCGCGGACCAGAGCCGGGGCGGTCCTTTGCAAGAAGGCGGAGCCGCGACACGCCGTCCACCCAATGAGAGCAGGCGACATGAGAGCGGACCCGCCCCGAGAAAGCGACAAAAAGGATTAAGTAATGATTGCGTCACGTCTGCTCGAGCGTGCTTCTATCTGGGTCTGTGGCTGACTGCATCCCGCGCATCCGAGGCGTCTCGTCTGGGGCATTACTCGAAGCGGTCGACCATCTCATCACGGGAGATCACCTCGTCTCGCCTCCTCTGGGTTCGGCTGCCCTGGTCCGTTCTTTGGTGACTGGTGCTCCGGGAAGGTGCGGACGTCGAGCCGCGCGAACGCGGCAGGTAGCCAGCACGTTTTCTTCCTTCAGCTCGTCTTCCCTCCAAGCTGAAGGGGCAATGAAGACCTCGAGATCCATCTCTTTCTGGGTATTTGTGTGTGCGTGTGTGTGTGTGTGTCTCTAAGTAGAATTGTTTAAGGAATTGCTTGTATATTTGCCACCCTTCCTTATTCGTGATAACTCTGCTCTGTGTTCCCCTCCCCGATTATTGTTATAAATGAATATCCCTTTTGTTAGCTCGCTTGTTCGACGAACAGAGAGCTATAGCGATACCCCCGGCGTGAGCGTCAGCGTCAGCGTGAAAATGTTAAAGTTTTTGGTGCAAGTTATTTTTTCCTTTCTAATGTTTTTATCTACCACACTTTTTTGATACGCCCGATATATATCGGGGCGTATAATGTGATACCTGTCGACCGTCCGTCCGGCTGTCTGTTTGTCTGTCCGTCCGTCCATCCGTTCCTGTCCGCACTCCAACTCCCAAAGTTTTCAACTTTCACGTTTCATATTTGGTACATAGGTACAGACTGTGGAAACGGTGTGTCGCGACATACGTTCGTCATCTAAAGTGGTTGCCATGGCAACCAGGATGCTGTTTTCCACGTAGTAGCACAATTCTGTATATACCTTCTTGTTCGGGCATATATTGTGCTCACTTGCGCTCTTGTTACTGAATACAACATACAAATACATATATTGCTTTAAAATTATTTGGATCAGACTTCACTGCAATGCTTTATAAAAAAATATTAATTATTAGACGAGTCTTTTAAAAACGATAAATGTATAAACAGGCGAGCATTGGGTGGCTTTGACACCAACTCTGGTTAAATGTGCCAGCTCATCCTTTGCCATTTCTATCATTGGTTTCTCACGCTGCGAACGGGAATTAGGAGGCCTCATTGTTGCCGTAATCGTGCAATTGGCTGGCAGGGTTCTGGTACTCTCCGCTCGGGGTACGACTCGGATCCGGCTCGGTAACGGCCCGGATCGCGCAGATCCTGCCGAGGGTGAATTTCCCCGGTAGTTTGACGACGTGGGTATTTAGGTATATTGAAATTGGAAATTGACCCTACCCCACGTGGTCGACCTATTGGCGATCTTCGGTCCGATAAGGGACCCGTGACCTTTTGGATTTATCTGAAAGGTACGACCTAAATTCCGGGTGTTCGGTGGAGCCCACTCTACTGCTCCCCCTAGCGGTCGTGCTCGCCACCGATACCCGGCCCCACAACAGTATTTCATGAAATTCTGTCATAAGAACAGTAAGAAACCAGAACGTCACTTGGTAGAGCACGTACCTCCGCCAGGCTGAACATGTTAAGTTCTGTATCCCACTGATAGGCCGGATCTGGATCCAAACCTAATTTAAAATCTAATTGGTTTGTTTTTGTCACCTACCCAACCCATCCACCAAGTTTTGGCACAAGTGGTCCATGATCTTTTGAGATATTATGTTTTTATCGTTTTTGGCCCTATCTCTCAATGGTGAAGAATCACATAAAAATTATAGTGTCCAGATCTTCAATAAAATCTTATCATTTCCTTCTTGTCATACACCCAACCTCTCCACCAAATATTGTCTGAATCTGTCCTCAACTTTTTTGAGATATTCTGGTCACAGAGAGACAAACAGATTGACGGGGTGAAAACATAACTTCCGTCCACCTTCGGTGGCAAAAGTTAAAAAAAAACTCGTATCCGGATCCTAATTCGCATCTTCACCAAAAGCGAACAATTCTTCCTTGTCACATACCCACCTGTCCACCAGGTTTCGTCCGAATCCGTCCACAACTTTTTAAGATATTCTGTTCACAGACAGACAGACAGACAGACTAGAAATCACTCAAAGAGCGACACTTGGCGAAACACACCAAACTAAAAGGGAACTCGGTAGAGCGCATACCTCCGTCCGGATCTGTCCACAGCTTTTTGAGATATCCTGCATACAGACAAACAAACAAACAAACAAATCAAGATGTCATCCAGAGCACAATACTTGCAAAATCCCAAAAACAAATTTTGGCTTAAAAAGAATAGGTTGTTGAATTCCGTGACCAAATATGCAAATCCTATTCAAAGTTCAACTCAATTGGATGAAAACTGACGATTTTAGAAATCTCACCTAAGTTGTTGACATTTGGCCAATGTTGACCTTTTGGCATACGTCGACTTCAAAAGTAATTTGTGGTTGAATTCAGTGACCTGATATGCAAATCTTGTTCAAATTTCAAGTCAATGGGATGAAAATTGAGTATTTTAGAAATTGCACTTATATTGTTGATTTTTGGCCAATGTTTGACCTTTTGGACAATATTGACCTCAAAAATAATTGGTGGTTAAATTTAGTGACCTAATAGCAAGTCGTTTTTCAAATATCAAGCCAATTGGATGAAAATTGACGATTTCAGAAATTCCACCTAAGTTGTTGACCTTTAGCCTGTGTTGACCTTTCGACTGATTTTGACGAAACGTTATCGCAAGGACAGTGCCTACAATGTCCGAAAGTTTCATAATGATTGGCTGAGCAGTTTGGGCTGTTGGCAAACGGACAGACAAACAAACAAACTAACCGAACTGCTCAACATACTGTACCTGGCAAAATTTATTTCGCCAAGTAACAAACAGACAGACGGGGTGAAAACGTAACCTCCATCCACCTTTGTTGGCGGAGGTATTGAAAAGAAAATGACTTTATCAGTCTGTCTGTATGTCTGCAGCTTCCAGACGTCAGTTTATGATCGAGGAACGACTTCATTTCAATTGAATGTTATATTTTGAACATGAATCTTAGTTTAGCAGTACCTCGGTTCTGAATTTGGCAAATTGTATGGAATCTCATCCTGATTGTGCATGCGCAGAGAGGAGCAAGGTAATCGTTTTCAGTCTGCCTGCCCTTCTGGAAGTCCATCAAAATTGAAAATCATTCCAAACAGGAAACTTACTGTTTTTAGGGATGTTATAAAGGACAAATACAACAGGCACTAATGACTAACGTAACATGTTAAATAAGGTGGTGAAAAAAGAGGGTGCCTCAATGGCAGTAAACGTCTGAAAAAAGTTTTGTTTTTTTTTTCTACTTATTATTCTTCTACCTTTAAAACTTATTTTATATCAATTGAATTATACACTTCAACACTGTACAACAGAAACCACCTTAGTTGGCACTTCCAAAAACCTCCAGCTTAACAGTACGTGGACAAAATATTACGCCATTTTACGCTCTCTTAACCAATCAAAATTTCCACTCGCGCTCTCAGCAATGGGGAATATCAACATTCAGACAAAATTGCAGCTCATAGGAAATATAGATCGGCCTTGGAAACACAAAGCAAAACTTTAAAAGACCCTTCCAATGTCCTTTTTCTCAAGAATGCATGGGGTAAGGTATTCTAGGAACTCTCTAATTTATAACCGTTTCAGGTCAAGTACCACAATGGAGTATGCTACCACCTACCTCAAGCACAAAGAATGATGACAGAGGCAACGGCAGTGGATGGCAATGAGAAAGGAGATGACAATGGACAAAAGGTATGTCAAACTGGTAAGGAGGAGGACGAGGAAGGGAATGTGGAGTAGCACAGACTAGAAGGTCTGGCCAACAAAATAAAGGAAGTATGCAGCTTCCTTGTCTAGCTTGTTTACCCCCACTTCCCCATTGGCCCCTCTCCTCTGCTCTCATTCTCTCCCTCGCCCATTCTTCCTCGGTTGTGTCCCTCTGCTGTTGGTGCGTTTCTCCATTTTACAATGTTCTCTCTCTTATGTTCTGTTCTGCATTGTAGGTTTTGCACAGACATCGACTTTGGCTACAAAAAAGTAAAAGAGATGTCAATTAGTAAAAGATGACAATTCTATGGAATACAAAACAACAAGTATGGAACAAGGAATTTGTAAAACTGACACCGAAAACATCCTTTCTTAGTGAAACCATCAGTCTAAGCTTTGCTATCGCACACTACTACATCCATCCGATTGAAAGTAATATAAACGGCCATGAGAAAAGGGTCTTGGTCTTGATCCGAATAGAAATGAAAACACCACCATGGAAACAGAGATTCAAAAGGATAAAAGAACATTGAATAAAGGAACGAGGGCAAGGACAAAACTTCAAAAAGGGAAAATGAAGATGCAAATGAAGAAAGAGAATTCAAAAATAATAAAAAAGATCAAATTACAGAAAGAACTGGAGTCAATTGGCACTATCATTGACAAATGTCAAATAGAAATGATAACTAAAACAATAAAATACCAAAGCAAACAAAAGAGAAAAACAAAACCACATGTTTGAAAACAAACCCCAAATAATTATACTGAGAACCAGGTAGGAGAGAGAGGGGGTGGGGTGATAAAATGGAAATACTCTTCCTACCCCACCCCTTCCCCCTCCATGCCTTTCAGAGGAAGACAAACTGGAAGCATCTTGGAAAGGTATTTATGCTAACCCAAAATTGCATAACAGGAGGGCAAAATTGACCAAAAGCCAAAAATGAAATAACCAAAATGTCGAGGAAATTGCTCAGATAAATCAAATTGATTCCTTCTCGTCACACACCCAGCCTCTCCACCAAATTTCGTACAACTTTTTGAGATATCCTATTCACAGACAGACAAAAAAACAGACAGACAAGGGTGAAAACATAACCTCCGCCCACCTTCGGTGGCGAAGGTAATTATACTGTATTGTATTTTGGGTCATGTGACTTGTCATTTTTTTGGTCATTGTTTGATAAAGTTAATTATGAATCCTCGAAGCACCGCTCCCTAAAGGAGCGGCCATGGAGGTTAGAATGTCGGGACAGGAAGACTGTACTGTA
>NC_140973.1:16895244-16960244 GCF_056783735.1 Eptatretus burgeri
GAAACCCGCCAAGGAGCACGGAGTCGGGGCACAGCCACACGGCCACATCTGAGGCTCGTCCGCCAACGCGTCACGAGGACGCGGGTAGGACCCACCCGGTCTCGCGGACCTGGCCGCTCCTTCAGGTCACGCGTGCATATTGGCCTACAGGCCCTTCTGCCCCCTTGTCAATGAGGGTGGCTTCTTTCCTTTGCTTTTGAGTAAATGTGTGTTGGCGCCGTCTGTAAAATTGAACTGGACAAGTGTTGCCGTGTGTGCGCGTAGTCGGTAGTAACTCTGCGTCATTGTTTCTTTTGTTGTAACTGCTATATGTGCATTTTGACTGTTTGGCTGTATATGTGTGCTCTCCGTGTGTCGCGTAATAAATGTGCATTGTGTGAACTGTTTTCCCGTTTCGCTTCGTCTTTTCTTTATTGACCCTCCATCCTGCTTCACGTAAATGGTTTGTAGTGGGCTTAATACGCCCGATAATTAATCGGAAGCGTCGAGGCCGACGATAACACCGCTCGGTTATCACTGTAGCACGGAACGGACCGCTTAAGCGGTTCGTGTCCGGAGTCGGCGTGTGGTGTGGTGCGATCGCCCGGTCGACCATTCGCGCAGGTACTTAGGTAGATCGAATTTGGCGAGCGACCCTATCCTGCGCGGGTGGGCAATTGGCACGATCGTGGTGAGGTTAAACCCCAACCCGTGACTAGTTCCCGGCGTTGGTCAGAGAGGGTCACGATTGAATTGTCCGTTCCGGTGGGCGAGGCGGCCACCATTCGAGTCGAGCGGCCGATCGCATGCCG
Organism: Eptatretus burgeri; assembly: GCF_056783735.1. Classification (NCBI taxonomy): domain Eukaryota; kingdom Metazoa; phylum Chordata; class Myxini; order Myxiniformes; family Myxinidae; genus Eptatretus; species Eptatretus burgeri. The sequence continues at coordinate 16,896,036 of NC_140973.1, forward strand.
GCAGGCGCGAATTCGCAACAATATATATATATATATATATATATATATATATATATATATATATATATATATATATATATATATATATATATGACCTGTCTCATATTTTCAAGATGGCCACCATTTTAATATGAAAAATGGCTATTTTGCAGTTCCACTGATCACTTCGATTAAGAAATTGAATTTGATGAACCCTCAAATATTAATACTATGTACAATAATAGTCAATGACGGCTGAAGTAACTTACTTGAAATGATCAATGAATTGATGATTATATTTGAATACGATTTTTACACAAATATATCCGGATACATGTGGATAGTTGACTATGACTTTGGGTTATGTCTTAAAGTAAGTATGAACATGTATATGATTTTTAAATTACCTTTTATTTTTAGGCAAACAAATATTAACTTTGTTAAGGATGCAATGTTCAACATTATGTTCAGTCTTCGTCATCGTGATTAGCAGCTACTGCCCTTGGCTGTTCGTTACAACAGTCTGATCCAGCATTACAACCGCAAAACATCAAACATGACATCTGTGCTGCCACACAACCACACCTCCCGGTGGAACATGGCCGGCTGGTGGAGCATCCACACTTGATCAGCTGCAGAATGGTGACTGGTGCAGCAGACACATCAGGTGGAAGTGTGGTTGGACACAACGTCGCACCGTCCTCACCTTCTTGCCATCCATACTTGATGGGATCCAAGTTCGAAGGGTCTGACTGAGTGGCCGATTTCCATATAATGACTTGATGATGAGCACGATGTACATGTCGAACAAAGGCATCATGCGATGGGGGCAACGACTTCAATTTCGGAGCAGAGGTAATCTTGGAGTTGGCCATCTTAGACTTCCACAACTGATACCGGTGTGTGGACATATCACCTTCGAATTTGGAACCATAACAGGCAGCAATGAAGGTAGTTGCCTCAGATATCATCTTTTCCTCATCTGCTTCCAGCTGACCAAGTAAGGTGGGATGATGTCTGCCCATTAGTACTTTCAGCGCTGTGGCCTTTACAATGTCAAACAAATACGACACAGTATCGCATCCGGTCAGAGCATGTACAGCAGGCAGATATTTGGCGATGCTTTTGTGTTTAAGTACTCTTTTGCGAAAGGCTCCATTCGCCCTCCCAGCACATGGACTCTCCATGCTGACATCCACAGTCATCTTTTCCTCGAGGTAGAAATGAATCAACAGGACAAAGACATCTGTATCGTCACAGACCACTTTGATGTCTGAGTCACCACTGACACCTGACACAATTCTAACTAAGTGATGAATGATGATGACATCTGCTTCTTCATGGTGTGTTTTCAGATCCTGTCTCTGGAGAGTGGAATTGTTCCATACTTGTACTGGTGAAGGATCTTTTCCGGTGATCACCAGTTTGGTCTGGTTGTCCACAATGTGGGTCATCAGATACTGACAGATCAAATCGATCAGTTGTACTTTGTTGTAGGCTACATTTAGAACCACTTTTTGCGCTGGAAGTGTTGTGTGTAAGTTGAGTTGATGTTTTCGACTTGAATCATGACCTGCGCGACTGGATCTCGTCATTTGTTTCGTGCTGATTTTGATGTACCTGTCGAAAATCAGGTATACGTCACAACACTCCAGGTGGTATTTGATGGTTCCCATGAAGTTGATCACATAATCCTCAACTGTACCATTTGTGGGCCAATGTACAGTCCATAACATGGCGCATCCATCGATGATGACAGCATCTGGAACACCTTGGATTCGACTTGATTGCTCAACTTGGAGTTTCGTCTTCAGGATTGCTTTCGACTGAGCCCGCATCGCACCGCTCTCATCAAACAAGGAGGCTGGAACAGGGGATAGTTCATAAGAGAGGACATCCTTGATATCCACATCCCTGTATTGTTGAAGACATATGACTCAGGTGTAGATCAATTCGGTATCATATACTGGCCTTCCATCCAGCTTGATGCTCTTTTTGGTCGAAGTCATCAGGGTCACTTTCTTGGTGAGTGTCTTGTTGAAGCTTGTTGGCCATCCAGATTCAAATTCCACCATCTGTTGTCATCCAATCTTGAGAGAATCATCAACGTTTACCTTGTCTGTCGCATGAAACATGTTAGTAGACACCAAAATTGTGTGTGTAAGTGCATTATAAGTGAAGATATAGCCCAAAACAGAATTTATCGAAATTCGGTGGTGGCCATTTTGTTTTTCGCCTGTAAAAAAAATTCCTCAAGGGTGCGAGTCTGGCACCCGTCTGATTCTGATTCAGGATAGCCCAGAGATGATGAATCAACCAAAAAAACTTCATAAGGATGCTAAAGCACGCTTTGCCCTGAAATGGCTGTTTAGCATCTTGATTATGGTATATTGTATGTATGACAAAAACTTCAAAATTGATCACTTGGCATTTTACATCACAAAAACATTGCAGTATGGTCCAGCAAGGCCAAACATGGTTACAGTATGTCCCAAAAATGGTTTTCAGGTGTACGATGTGTCCCAGAAAACATCACTTTGTGGAAAAATTCAATTTTTAGCATTTTATCTCACAAAAACATTGCTGTTGGTCCAGCAAGGCCGAATATGGTTACAGTATACAGTATGCCATTTTTTTAAAGTCTACAGGGTGTTTCAGAAGAAAGTATCACTTTGTGGAAATAGCACTGCTTGAAATTGCTCACCACAGGTGGGCTGATGCTCATTACAAATGAAAAATGAAGGAATTCTAACCCTCATTATTCCCCCTCTTATTCTTCCTTCCCTCCTTCTTCATCCTCATCAAGATTTTACTTGCAGCTTTCAGATCCATTCAGGATCAATGCATGCCAACACTGATGAACTTTACTGATCAAATTTGGCGTTGGGAATAGAAAGAAAGATGCATTTTGTCAATTATTTATCAATCCATGTTATCGGCCTCCTAAAAAGTCCATTCAAATCGGTCAAGTGAGGAAACTGAGTGAGGTTTAACCCACTCGAACACAGAATTCCTCATTTCACCCGACATGGCTACCCAATGTAAGATGAGATGCTGAGAAACCAAGTGAGGATTAAATCCAAATGTAAACATTGCATGGAGGCATGTCAAGGCAAAAGAGCATAATTGTATTTATTTTTCGCCAAAAATTCAACAAACTAGAATGCCGCTCGCCACAGCGCATACCTCCACCAGGCTGAACAGTTTACGTTTTGTATCCCACTGATAGGCTTGATCTGCATTCAGATCTGAACCAAAATCTAATCACCTTATTCTTGTCACCAAACCAACTCATCCACCAAGTCTTGCCATAACCCATCCACAACTTCTTGAAATATCATTATATATATATATATATATATATATATATATATATATATATATATATATATATATATATATATATATATCAGGTCAGGTATGGGAGCATGTGCCAGAACAGCGCGTCGCTGCGTCCACTTTCCGCCGGTACTCCAGGGGCCTCCGTCTGGCCATCCCCCAGGCAGATGCCAGGCCCATCCTCATCTCCTTGAGATGATGGTCAACCTGCTGCAACCATGAGGCATGTGGTCGGCCCACTGGCCTCCTCCACTCATGAGACTCCCTCGCTGAGAGAATCTGGTAAGCAGGATCAGCGTCAGGAAAACGAGCCACATGTCCATACAGCCGCAACTGACGCTCACGGACTATGCAGGTAACAAATCTCATCCGAGTCTCTCTCAGCAACCGCTCGTTGGATACAAAATCCGACCAGCGATAGCCAAGGATTCTCCGAAGAGACCTGGTACCAAAGGAATTAAGTCTCCGTCTCAGATCCTTGGTCAGAGTCCAAGTCTCGCACCCATAGAGCAAGACTGGAAGTACCAAGGACCTGAAGACTCGGACTTTCGTCCTCCCGCACAGGTACCGGCAGCGCCACACCCCATGATCCAGTGAATCCATGACTCCCCAGGCCCGACCCAGACGTCTATTGACCTCTGACTCGCAGCCAGCAGAGACATGAATATCACTGCCAAGGTAAGTGAATCTCTCCACGACCTCAACATCCTCACCACAAACAGACACAGACAGGACAGCAGCATCCAAGATGTCACCGAAAGCCTGGATCTTAGTTTTGACCCAGGAAACCCGTAATCCCAGCGGCTCCGACTCCTCATTCAGCACCTCGAGGGCCCCCAAAAGGATGTCTAAAGTCTCCGCAAAGATGACTGCATCGTCTGCAAAATCAAGGTCCGAGATCTTGACATTCCCAAACGATGCACCGCAACTTGATCTCTCCGACATCCTCCCTAAAATCCAGTCCATACAAGTGCTGAAAAGTGTGGGGGCAAGTACACATCCCTGACGAACTCCAGTAACAACTGGAAATAAGTCAGAGGTGGTACCACCACACTTCACAGCACTCTCAGTACCAGAGTAGAGTTCAGACATCAGATCGATCAGTTTTGGTGGCACCCCACGAAGACCAAGAATCCTCCAGAGGACATCCCGATTCACTGAATCGAACGCTTTACAGAGATCAACATAGGCTGCAAGCAGCCCCTGCCGAAACTCTCGTCTGCGTTCGGTGAGGACACGAAGTGCAAGGATACGGTCAATCGTTGACCTCTTTGGTGTAAAGCCTGACTGCTCTGGACGCTGGTGCTCAATCAGATGGTGGCGAACCCTATCAAGAATTATCCGAGCAAAGACCTTGCCCGGCACTGAGAGCAGCGTCACCCCTCGGTAGTTGTTGCAGTCTTGGCGATCACCCTTCCCTTTCCAGAGAGGGACAACAAGGCCCCTCTTCCAGTCAGTTGGGATGATGCCTGTGTTCCAGGCAGAGCACAAAACTGCATGCAACGACACGAGTGCAGCATTTCCACCAGCCTTGAGAAGTTCGGCATGGATGCCACAGATCCCTGGAGCTTTGCCCCGTTTCAACTGGTTCACCGCAGCCCGTGTTTCCACAAGCGAAGGTGGACCACAGTTGATTTGAGGGTCAGCAACAGGGATTGTAACATCCTTGACGTCCAACTCGACAGCTGGGGGATCAGCCTGGTACAACAGCTCAAAGTAACCGGCCCAGCGGGCCTTCACTTCAGACTCCTCTGTCAAGAGCCTACCACTCTCTGCTCGAACTGCAGTGCTCCGAGGGATGGGCTTGGATGAACGTAATGCGCGAATTCCCCTGTAAGCGGGACGAGAATCACCTGTCCACAGGTGATGCTCTACCCCTCACAGATTCCTCGCACATAGGCCTCCTTGTCCACCCTCAGTGCACGTACAGTTTTACGCCTCAGCTCCCTGAACAGCTCAGCTCTGCCATTCAGCCTGGCCCTGCGACTCTGGTCAATGGTATCCAGTGTCCCTTGAGAGACAAAATTCTTCTTTGCCCTGCGGTGAGCTCCAAGGCATCCACCGGCAACATCAAGGACGGTGGTCTTGAAGGCGCTCCACAACTCTTCAGGACCCCCCAAAGCACCCAGACCCCCCAAGTGTCCACTCAGCCTGTTCGCAAACTCCTCAGCTACTCTCTCATCCCTGAGCTTGGCAACATCCAGCCTAGGCTGGGATGGTGCCATTCTCCAGGATTTAAGGTGCAGCTTTAGAGTTGCTACAACAAGCCTGTGGTCAGTATTGAGGAACTGAGCACTCCGGTAGACCCTGCAGTTCTGGATCAGCCTCCAACGACCGTCAATGAGGACATGGTCAATCTCCTTTGCCACACCGCCAGCGTTGGAATACCAAGTCCAGCGATGAGCTTCTGGGCGCTGAAACCATGAACCAGCCACCCTAAGTCCATGACTTCTTGCAAAGTCAAGGAACTTAGTGCTATTCTGGTTCATAGTTCCTGACCCATGGGGACCAACACACACCTCATAACCATCCCTATCAGTTCCAGTCGATGCATTGAAATCCCCCAAGACTAGAAGTGTATCTCGTCTGGGGCACTGATCAACCACAGACTCGAGTGTGGCGTAGAATGCATCCTTCACGGTGAGATCACTCGCCTCAGTCGGAGCATAAACAGAGACCAGGGAAATGACACCTAAGGAGTGACGAATCCTTAATCTCATAATACGCTCGTTGACCGGTGTTACCTCAATTATCATTGGGGTCAGCTTATTGGACACAGCTACAGCAACTCCTTGGGTATGGTAACCATCAGAGCGACCAGACCAATAGTAGGTGTAACCACCCACCATTATCTCGCCGCAATCCGGTCTCCGAACCTCAGAGAGAGCTGCAATCCCGATGTCCAAACGCTTGAGCTCAGATGATAACAGAGACAGGTGATCATCCTCTCTTAGGGATAGGACATTCCAGGCACCCACCCGAAGGGACCGCCTCAGGTTAACCCAAGGAGACCGCCGTCTGGTGGACGACACCTCAGCACCACTCCGACACACTCTCCCGCAATCTGACCCAGGGATGTTACCCCGTGGTTTCCCTCCGATCAAAGATTGGGGGTCCCGAAGGCTTTGCCCCAATCCCGTCATCCGGTGAGCTGCCCTGCGAAGGGAAGCTGCACAGGAGGTACTCCCACGGAGTGGGTTTTCAGATTTTTTTGCGTTTTTACGTTTTGCGGAATGAAGGGTTTTACGGTGGCCGGAGTGCAAATCCTGCCACCAACCTCCTAATAAGAAGTAACCCAACTACAGGAGGACGTCCGCAGACACAGTTGGGCACTAGATATGGATGGCCGTTGGCTCACAAGGAGCTCCTCCGCCCTTTGACAGGTTTTGTTTTTAATCCTGCTGGGTGTCCATATCCAAACACCCCCCTCACCACAAAACCTGGTGGGGGAGACGGTTTAGTCGCCGACAACCCGACCATGGAACAGGTTAGTACAGGTTTACATGGTACCTGTAGCAGGTCACAGATCGAACCTGACCTGACATACATACATATATATATCTAAAAAAATGTATATATATATATATATATATATATATATATATATATATATATATATATATATATATATATATATATATATATGTAGTTTTTGGCCCCATCTCTCAATGGTGAAGAATCACTTTAAAAAAAAAAACTAGAATGGCACTCGGTGAAGCACATCATCTCACTTCGCATGCTTATTATGAACAAAAATATCATCGTTAACTGAACAAGCTACTAGTATGGCCCAGATACCCGTATCATTCACGCACCCACCTTATTATGTCACATACATTGCCATTATCCATAGCTTTATTTATTATTCATCGATTAGTAGGATATTTAACAACCACTTTTATGCACATTAAGGCTAAATTGCATCAATGAAGATGAATATGAAAAAAAAATTCAAATTATATTTCTCATGGCGAGTCGATCATACGTATGAAGTTTTGCATCGATCTGTTAAGCGGTTCTGAAGAATAGACGTTTTTCTTTTCAATCCAATATTGCCACCAGACCATGTGAGTGATGACATCATAAATTGAATTCTTTACTAACATTAGGTCATAGATATGAAGTTTCAGATTTTTTGGATAAGGATTTCGATTCAACCACCAAAATTGGACCAATTCATCCTCGTCACACACCCAACCTGTCCACCAAGTTTTGGCCGAATCGGTCCGTAACTTTTTGAGATATCCTGCTCAAAGACAGACAGACAAACAGGGGTGAAAACATCACCTGCGTCCACCTTCGGTGGTGGAGGTAATAACAAGTAGTGATGAAATGGATACTCCAATGTCCAAACATTGCTCCTGCTGCATCCACCAGGCATGTGCCAGGTCTTGCATTCCTGGCAGATGGCCCATGCACACACATGGCATACCTTGCAAAGGCTCGATTTGTTCCGGGTATTTTAAGATTCCGTTTTCTGAAAACTTGCCTTTTATTATACCATAAGAAATGACTTAACAAAACAAAAATGCTCTTAATTCAACGTCCTTAGTTCTATTCGAAGGACAGTTTCACGTAAATAATCTCTGGATTAATTCTCCTGATCAGAATCCTGCATTGGCCAAAGTAACTACGTTTAAATTCCAACCTTTGACTGCAGGCACGAGAATAATCATAACATTCCAGAGGCTGTACCACTGCTATCTGGGCTGGCAGGATGGCCTCAGCCATAGGTATGCACACTAGCCTCTGAGCTGCATAGCCTGGGTTTGAATCCCGACCCAGCTATAAACTGTTTTACAGGCAGGGTGATTCATCAAAATGTGTTCCGTTCCTTGGATGGACGTTAAACTGAGCATACTGTCTGCTGGCATTAGTTGGTGAACGTTAAAGATCTCACATTGTCCTTCACGAAGAATATACGAGCTATCGCCTGCACGGCGGTAGCAAGTGGTCTTGTAGGTGCCTCAAAACCAAGTTATACCACTTGCTATATTTGAGTATGGTGGAGTATGCTATATTTGAGTATATCTGCACGACAAACAAATTGACCAAGTGGTTCACATGCTTCATGGGAACGGCCTTCTTCGGTTTAGAAAGGAAACCTACACATAACTGCTCTGGAATGCAAAAGAATGACCTTGTATATCCTGTTGGATGAAAACCAAAATTTAATCTGATATTCATGGACATGCAAAAGCAAACACATTATTTTCCAAATGCTCTCCACATTCATTTTATACTCTCCCATCATAAACGAATGCATGATGTAGACATTGTCCATCCATCAAACAGGCTTGTAATGTCACCAAACATGTCTCCACTGGAGTAATGAAGGATCAACCCACGTTTGGAGCAAGTCTGATCATGTTTTGACCGAGGATGTGGATTTCACTGTTATTTGTAGCCTATCTCACCCCGCAGCGCTTACTTAATAAACCCAGAGTACAAATAAGGAAATGTCTGATAAATTCGTCCCAATATAGGAAGTAATCAATGGATTGAATCAACTTAAGGTTGATAAAGTGTTTGTCATGGAAACCAAGGGGAAGGCTGACCTCTTTTGTGCCGACGAAGGGATAACTCAGACAGGATTCCCCAACCATGGGCTGGCAGGATGGCCTAGAGGTATGCACACTCACCTGAGAGCTGTCTGGCCTTGGTTCAAAACCCGAAACAGATATAAACTGTGTCATACTGGTGTCTTACAGGAAGGGTGATTCATCAATTTCTGTGCCGTCTATTGGAAGGATGTTTAGCTGTGTTCTCATCTGTTCGCACGAGACCAATTTGTAATTGAATACAACTCAAGACCGATTGGTAAATTTGTACTTTAGCCAGGATGCTGACGATAACTCGTCTACTCTTCGTGAAAGACACCATGGTATCTCCAACGTCCATCAACTAATGCTGGCAGATGGGACAACCAGCTTAACGTCCTTCCAAAGAATGGCACACACATTGATTCCTTGCCCTGCCTGCAAAACACCAGGATGAAGTTTATAGCTAGGCTGGGTCGGGATTCAAACCCAGGCTAGACAGCTCAGAGGCAGGTGCGCATACCTCCAGGCCATCCTGCCAGCCCAGACCCCCAAACCAAATGGAACTCATTACTAACCATGAATGAATCATACCTGTTGTTGAATTTCAAAATTCGACCAGATTCATTTCACTATCAATCTTTATTCGAGCAAATATGGTACATACATTAAAAAGGTATGTGGTCGAGTTCCTGAGCCCTTGTCTAAAAGATGATCAAATTTCATTGGAACAGCTTTTGGTTCGACCAAGTGAAATTCCCCTTCATGTGATACGAGAGACAGGATTCAAGTTAAAACAGCAGAGCATCATCTGAATTTCTGATTCAAGCTACAGCTGCTAAACAATACTCTCTGTTTTATAGGAAAATTTATGATTATACAAAAAACAGTCCCAAATAAAATGTCTTTATTACAAATTGATTAATCAGCGATTGATTGTTCTTCAGAGTAAGACAAACAAATAAGCAAATAAATAAAAGCAAGACAAAAATGGACAAGTTCTACATTCTAAGCTCTGACCGCATCTTCTAATGGATGCGGACATCACGGACTTGTTAAAATTCTTGCGTTTTCTCACGAGATCAATCTCGGTCCAGTACGAGCACTGATTTCCCTCCTCCATTTTGCCAACGATAATGTATTTGCACTTCTCGGGTATAATTCATTCGGGTTATAACATAACCGGCAGGTGCAAGCCCGATTGAACGCCGTCTTGTTTAAACAGAATATTTGCACACAAATGATTTCAAATTGCTTTCAGCGTCTGACGCATGTATCATCTCCCCAGGGTGAGCGTGCTATTTATTTACAGAGGATGGTTGTAGGCCAAGATGGCAGGCAGAAAAAGGGAGGGCGCCGTGCCAAGAGGTTATGGAACGGCGGTTCAGAAACTCAACATGTGGTCATCCGGAAAGCAGAGCTGGTGAGATGATTTATTCGGTTGCGATGCCAATATAAACAATATTGTAATTACAGAACAAAATACCACTTTGGTGAAACGCATGTGCATCTAATGAGCATACACAAGCAAACAAGCAAACAAAAAGGCAAATTACTAAGTGTATAAGAGGGGAGTGGGGGTCCAAAGGGAGGACTTGATGTATAAGAGGGGAGCGGGGTTCCAAAGGGAGGGCTTGGCGCGGGTCAGATGCAGGGCTTAAACCCAGGACCTAGGGCTGCAGAGGTGATCGGATGCCTTGGGCTAAAGCTTAAGGCAGAAAGCTTCTTTCAAGCGATGCTAGGGAATAACAAAAGCGGAGCGAGCCTGCGCTGTTCTACAATCCATAATACAAGCATTGCGTGGTACCTCCAAGGAAATCACAAGCGGCAGGGCGAACCTGACACCTCTCTATAGGCCTATGCAGCTGCAAATACACGACTGCCGCCCCCCTTCCCCTCCCCCCTCCACCCATATAAAAACCTCATTGCTGCAGCATCTGGATCTTTTTAAAGCTGATGTCGGAAATTGTTTGTTCAAAGACTTTACTTGTCTGTGTGTAGCGTTCTTACTATTGAACACCGCTCGAGACCGAATTTCTGGCTTGTCCTTAGAGAGCATTTTGAGACGTCTACCACCAGCGGCATGCCCCCTCCCCCCTTGCTTGAATTACAAAATGCAATCCGAGCTGTGCGGCTTCTCCTTTCAAATCCAATGGGAAGATGATTTACTCAAGTATGTGTTGCTATCTTTTGTCTACAGCCATAACTGGCATCAAGTGTTTGAAAGGGTCAGATTTAAAGCACTTCCAAGGAGGAGTTCCATGTACTCACTGCAGGAATTTATGATCTCTCGGGTACTGTGTTGTCTGTGCTTCAGCAAATGCTCCATTTTTCACCATCATATAACCGCGACCGGCTTGGCAACCACGGGCCATTACAACGATGCCAAACGATCGGTAAGCATCGGTGAACAGCACTCGAGCGATCAATACATGTTTAATTATTCACACACAGGAATAGACAACATGCAAAATGAACATCGATTTGAAACTTACGATTCAAAAACAAAACGACGAAATAAAACTATTTAGTGCTTCAATAAGGTCTGCTTGTTAGTGAAACGGCTTGTTAGTGGAAATTCTGAAAAATATTTCGTAAGAATATGGTCAAAAAACATCCTGTTTTAGATCACTGCGGTTTTATATCTTGGGAAGGATGTGGCGCCATCTGCTGCTGAAGATATTTCAGAATAATAAAAAATTTGCCGAAATGTTAAGACACACTAAATGTTGACAGGTCTGACACACAAGAAAAAGGGAGGCAGAGACAGGAAGGGGGAGGGGGCGAGGAAGAGCAGACAGAAGGGAACGAACAAGGGGGCGTGGAAGACCACTCGGACTCGGAATAGTTGTTGTCGGAGGAGTCAGAGTCGTAACAGAATAAAAATTGAACTGAAGGTTTTTATTTCCGGTTACCAGAAACTTTTGTTCACCGTTCAAAATCAAACTACGTCTTCTTCCTCTTCCTTTTCAATGATGTCCTTTCTCCTGAGAACAACATCGGATCGACTTTTTCACTCCACACCAACATCATGACACATGAGACGATCGATGCAATTTCTGTGAAAACAACTCACGTTTCCCTTTATCTGGTGGGTCCTTTGGATTCTCCGGTTCTTCCACAATCACAGGCATCGTCACGAATGCAGGATTTAATTCCGCTGGCTCAGGTACCTCATACGCCGGGCTTTGCACTGGGGTTTGTGGGTTCAGTGTTAATTATGAACCTCAGCACCACAAAGAAAGCACACAATGCACTCATAGACAGACAAGAGAGAAGACTAAAAATGGGTGTTAGAGGACTTCACAAAAAAGTAAGTCGGTGGGATTACAAAAGACAAGTGAATAAACAATATAGCCATTCCAAGCGTTAGGCAAGAAAAAAAAAAGTGTCAAAGCAAACATCAAAATCTTCAAATGGCATGAAGGAAAGTGTATTTTGTTTTCAAAGTTACCAAATCTAGTCAAACAGAAATGTTAAGTTGATACAATAGTGTGAAAACTTGGTAGTGGGAATATTGTTTTGTTTTCGTTCCAATTTCTGATTTCTAAGCTCGTATTGTTTGAAGGGACTTACCTTGTATAAGTTTGCTTGCTTGCTTTATACGGCTTTCTTTGGCTGGAAGAGCAATGGGGTTAATTTATTGAAATCCTAGTCACCTGGGGTAATGTATTAGGTGAGAGCTGATTGGTTATTCCCTCCAACTACGGGTGAGCAACGTGATTGGGTTATACAATGGTGGAATGTAAGACCCGTCGCTTCGCTGATAGGAACTCCAATGTTTGCGTAATTGCTAAAAAAAAAAATTAGGCGGTGCATAGCACTGGCCTAATGATATACTCAGGAAGCAGATGGGGAGAGTGTTAATGGGATATTAATCACAGCCTTTTTACATTATAGATAAGATATGAATAAAATGGAAATGCTGAAAAAAATAAAAGTATTAAATATAGCAAGCAATTTCTGGTTCCAATTGATATTCCAATTGATATCCATTATCATTAGTGAACAAAAAGATGAAGGAGGAAGAGTTTATATTTTTGTGTAAATTGAAACTGGCCCATCTATCCTCACTTTACTTGACTATATCATACGGTTTGCAGATTGAAAGTACTGTTATTGCTTGATTAGTGGTATCTGCCAGAGGTTAATTGTTAACAGACACACACGCAGGCACACACGCATGCACGCCAAGACCGAGCTACTTATATAAAGCTATTTCTAACCAATGACTGACTGAATGATATTAAAGATCGGTCTGAAGAAAGTGGAAATTTTGCGTGCCGATGGATATCGAAGCCAGTACACCGGAAAAATAAATAAATCACAGAATCTTCGGACAACATCTGTAAATGGAAATATTAATGAATAAAAAAAAAAACATGAAAAAAATTCAGGTGAGAGACCCCAGATAATGAGGAAGCAAGGTAATTTTGTATGCCGACAGACATCGAAGCCAATACACCAGGAAAAATCACAAAACCGTCGGAAAGCATCTGTAAATGAAAATGTAAATAATGAAAATAAATAAATGAAAAATCAAATGCAGGTGAGCGACCCGAGATAATGGGGAAACACGGTTCATATGCTGAGCTGGCATAATGTGTAAGCATACCCCACTCGTGTGTATGAATATATATATATATATATATATATATATATATATATATATATATATATATATATATATATATATATATATATATATATCTGGGTGTTAGGTGTTAGACCGGTCACTTTAAATTGTTGGCCTTGACACATAGTGCCGGATGAGTAACATGAACGATTTGACATATTCATCGTTTCTGTATTACCTCCATCAACAGAATAACAACATCGCATGATAAAAGTCGTAAATGCTGAGTTGAACAAACGTCCTGAACTCATGGACTTAGTTAAGTAAAACATGTCGTCTGGGACCCAGCCGTCGGTTTGCCGCCGAACGCTGCTGATTGTGATGTCATCGATTCTATCTATATTCTATTTTTTGAATCCGCTATCACCTGTGTAAATACATGCAACACATAATGTGAAGATTCCGGAAGTATGAACAGAATATGTTCGGAGAAAAGTGTGTTAGAAGTTCCAGGCTTATGCCCATTATATTATGATTAACGGTAAAACCGGAAACAGGCTTACCTTTGGTCAGCCTGCGTTCACCTCGCTCATCTCTGGGTCTTAATGTGCCATTTTGTCTGCTCATCTCAAAAATGCTTAGCATTGGAACAGGTCCATTTATATATGATAAAGCTTCATACCTACAAATCACTGGATACATTGCTGATCGCTCATCTTCATACCTACAAATCGCTGGATATATCACAATGCTTATAAATGCCCAGACATGCCAGTGTTTGTACCTTTATTTAATTTCCGCACATGCAATAAGCTTGAGAATCTCTTACACTGAGCTGAATTTAAACATTTAAACTGCGGAATCGACTTTAGCAGCAGTTTGGGGGTAGAATGCGTGCAAGGCACACGTTTCCCCGCAAGAGAGCACATCGGTGTATCTCAATCAGAGGGCAGTTGCTGCAAGCAAGGAGAGGTACATGGACAGCACACACTGATGTGGTACAACGATTGGGGTTTGTTTAGGGACTCTATGCTGGGGTGTGTGTGCATGCCTACATGCTTGGTTACTTGTGTGTGGTTAGCGGGTTTCAGAGACCTAACTCGCACCCGGGCCTCTGGTGTGTGGTGCTGTGGTGGAGGTTACGAGCTGTCTCACGAACCATGTGCTTCGGTATGTGGGGAGCAGATGTGCTGCAGTGCCAAAGCCCCCAAGGGACTACAGTGTGGGTGTGGGGGAAAGTTGAGCATGCCGGTGCGAATCCGTGCACGTGTGCGAGTGAAAGGATGAGTATATTGCCGGGGTAGGTGCATGGTTAACGTGTGCCATGAGGAGGTTGGAGGAATGTGCATGGGAAACTGTTAAGGACTGATAGTTTAGTTTTAATTTAAAATGGCTTCCCCAGAGTGTAGCATGTACAAAACCGATTCGGAGTGAGCTGATCAGAGGGGTGCAAAGGTCACTGCATGGGTGAGCATGCATGCCTGCAGGTAGGCCTTTGCCAAGTAGATAGCATGGGTTTTAAATGCTCCTGCCCGGTTTTATATAGAACCCAGCGATCAAAATGAAAACGTTGCTGTTTGGGCGTGTTTCATCTCCCCGGTACATTGCCCGCCCTTCCCCTTCCCTCACGCTGCCTTCCTTTCCCCTCACACTGCCTTCCCTCCTCCCTCCCCACTCTCCTCCCCGCTTTCCCTCCTCCCTCCCCACTCTCCTCCCCGCCTTCCCTCCTCCCTCCCCCTCTCCTCCCCGCCTTCCCTCCTCCCTCCCCACTTTCCTTCCTCCCTCCCACTCTCCTCCCCGCCTTCCCTCCTCGCTCCCCACTCTCCTCCCTGCCTTCCCTCCTCCCTCCCCACTCTCTCCTGCCTTCCCTCCTCCCTCCCCACTCTCTCCTGCCTTCCCTCCTCCCTCCCCACTCTCTCCTGCCTTCCCTCCTCCCTCCCCACTCTCTCCTGCCTTCCCTCCTCCCTCCCCACTCTCTCCTGCCTTCCCTCCTCCCTCCCCACTCTCTCCTCCCTCCCTCTCCCCACTCTCTACTCTCTCCCTCCCCACTCTCTCCTCCCTCCCCTCTCCCCACTCTCTACTCCCTCCCCTCTCCCCACTCTCTCTCCTCCCTCCCCTCTCCCCACTCTCTACTCCCTCCCCTCTCCCCACTCTCTACTCCCTCCCCTCTCCCCACTCTCTCCTCCCTCCCCTCTCCCCACTCTCTCCTCCCTCCCCTCTCCCCACTCTCTCCTCCCTCCCCTCTCCTCACTCTCTTCTCCCTCCCCTCTCCCCACTCTCTACTCCCTCCCCTCTCCCCACTCTCTCCTCCCTCCCCTCTCCCCACTCTCTCCTCCCTCCCCTCTCCCCACTCTCTCCTCCCTCCCCTCTCCCCACTCTCTCCTCCCTCCCCTCTCCCCACTCTCTCCTCCCTCCCCTCTCCCCACTCTCTCCTCCCTCCCCTCTCTCCCCACTCTCTCCTCCCTCCCCTCTCCCCACTCTCTCCTCCCTCCCCTCTCCCCACTCTCTCCTCCCTCCCCTCTCCCCACTCTCTCCTCCCTCCCCTCTCCCCACTCTCTCCTCCCTCCCCTCTCCCCACTCTCTCCTCCCTCCCCTCTCCCCACTCTCTCCTCCCTCCCCCTCCCCACTCTCTCCTCCCTCCCCCCTCCCCACTCTCTCCTCCCTCCCCCTCCCCTCTCCCCACTCTCTCCACCACTTTCTTTGGGTGAAAACACAACCTCCTTCCACCTTTGGGTGAAAACATAACCTCCTTCCACCTTTGATGGTGGAGGTAATAACTGTTGTAATGTTCTTTAGGATAAGCAGCATTAACTAAGAAAGCTTCTTGTTCACTACCATTTTCTTTGAAACGGAATACATCTTAAAAGAGAGCTCCAATGGAACAATGTCAGGTCAGGTTCGATCTGTGACCTGCTACAGGTACCATGTAAACCTGTACTAACCTGTTCCATGGTCGGGTTGTCGGCGACTAAACCGTCTCCCCCACCAGGTTTTCTGGTGAGGGGGGTGTTTGGATATGGACACCCAGCAGGATTAAAAACAAAACCTGTCAAAGGGCGGAGGAGCTCCTTGTGAGCCAACGGCCATCCATATCTAGTGCCCAACTGTGTCTGCGGACGTCCTCCTGCAGTTGGGTAACTTCTTATTAGGAGGTTGGTGGCAGGATTTGCACTCCGGCCAGCGTAAAACCCTTCATTCCGCAAAACGCAAAAACGCAAAAAAATCTGAAAACCCACTCCGTGGGAGTACCTCCTGTGCAGCTTCCCTTCGCAGGGCAGCTCACCGGATGACGGGATTGGGGCAAAGCCTTCGGGACCCCCAATCTTTGATGCTAGGAGGGAAACCACGGGGTAACATCCCTGGGTCAGATTGCGGGAGAGTGTGTCGGAGTGGTGCTGAGGTGTCGTCCACCAGACGGCGGTCTCCTTGGGTTAACCTGAGGCGGTCCCTTCGGGTGGGTGCCTGGAATGTCCTATCCCTAAGAGAGGATGATCACCTGTCTCTGTTATCATCTGAGCTCAAGCGTTTGGACATCGGGATTGCAGCTCTCTCTGAGATTCGGAGACCGGATTGTGGCGAGATAATGGTGGGTGGTTACACCTACTATTGGTCTGGTCGCTCTGATGGTTACCACACCCAAGGAGTTGCTGTAGCTGTGTCCAATAAGCTGACCCCAATGATAATTGAGGTAACACCGGTCAACGAGCGTATTATGAGACTAAGGATTCGTCACTCCTTAGGTGTCATTTCCCTGGTCTCTGTTTATGCTCCGACTGAGGCGAGTGATCTCACCGTGAAGGATGCATTCTACGCCACACTCGAGTCTGTGGTTGATCAGTGTCCCAGACGAGATACACTTCTAGTCTTGGGGGATTTAAATGCATCGACTGGGACTGATAGGGATGGTTATGAGGTGTGTGTTGGTCCCCATGGGTCAGGAAATATGAACCAGAATAGCACTAAGTTCCTTGACTTTGCAAGAAGTCATGGACTTAGGGTGGCTGGTTCATGGTTTCAGTGCCCACAAGCTCATCGCTGGACTTGGTATTCCAACGCTGGCAGTGTGGCAAAGGAGATTGACCATGTCCTCATTGACGGTCGTTGGAGGATGATCCAGAACTGCAGGGTCTACCGGAGTGCTCAGTTCCTCAATACTGACCACAGGCTTGTTGTAGCAACTCTAAAGCTGCACCTTAAATCCTGGAGAATGGTACCATCCCAGCCGAGGCTGGATGTTGCCAAGCTCAGGGATGAGAGAGTAGCTGAGGAGTTTGCAAACAGGCTGAGTGGACACTTGGGGGATCTGGGTGCTTTGGGGGGTCCTGAAGAGTTGTGGAGCGCCTTCAAGACCACCGTCCTTGATGTTGCCGGTGGATGCCTTGGAGCTCACCGCAGGGCAAAGAAGAATTTTGTCTCTCAAGGGACACTGGATACCATTGACCAGAGTCGCAGGGCCAGGCTGCATGGCAGAGCTGAGCTGTTCAGGGAGCTGAGGCGTAAAACTGTACGTGCACTGAGGGTGGACAAGGAGGACTATGTGCGAGGAATCTGTGAGGGGGTAGAGCATCACCTGTGGACAGGTGATTCTCGTCCCGCTTACAGGGGAATTCGTGCATTACGTTCATCCAAGCCCATCCCTTGGAGCACTGCAGTTCGAGCAGAGAGTGGTAGGCTCTTGACAGAGGAGTCTGAAGTGAAGGCCTGCTGGGCCGGTTACTTTGAGCGGTTGTACCAGGCTGATCCCCCAGCTGTCGAGTTGGACGTCAAGGGTGTTACAATCCCTGTTGCTGACCCTCGAATCAACTGTGGTCCACCTTCGCTTGTGGAAACACGGGCTGCGGTGAACCAGTTGAAACGGGGCAAAGCTCCAGGGATCTGTGGCATCCATGCTGAACTTCTCAAGGTTGGTGGAAATGCTGCACTCGTGTCGTTGCATGAAGTTTTGTGCTCTGCCTGGAACACAGGCATCATCCCAACTGACTGGAAGAGGGGCCTTGTTGTCCCTCTCTGGAAAGGGAAGGGTGATCGCCAAGACTGCAACAACTACCGAGGGGTGACGCTGCTCTCAGTGCCGGGCAAGGTCTTTGCTCGGATAATTCTTGATAGGGTTCGTCACCATCTGCTTGAGCACCAGCGTCCAGAGCAGTCAGGCTTTACACCAAAGAGGTCAACGATTGACCGTATCCTTGCACTTCGTTTCCTCACAGAACGCAGACGAGAGTTTCGGCAGGGGCTGCTTGCAGCCTATGTTGATCTCTGGAAAGCGTTCGATTCAGTGAATCGGGATGTCCTCTGGACTATTCTTGGTCTTCGTGGGGTGCCACCAAAACTGATCGATCTGATGTCTGAACTCTACTCTGGTACTGAGAGTGCTGTGAAGTGTGGTGGTACCATCTCTGACTTATTTCCAGTTGTTACTGGAGTTCGTCAGGGGTGTGTACTGGCCCCCACACTTTTCAGTACCTGTATGGACTGGATTTTAGGGAGGATGTCGGAGAGATCAAGTTGCGGTACATCGTTTGGCAATGTCAAGATCTCGGACCTTGATTTTGCAGATGATGCAGTCATCTTTGCGGAGACTTTAGACATCCGCTTGGGGGCCCTCGAGGTGCTGAATGAGGAGTCGGAGCCGTTGGGATTACGGGTTTCTTGGGTCAAAACCAAGATCCAGGCTTTCGGTGACATCTTGGATGCTGCTGTCCTGTCTGTGTCTGTTTGTGGTGAGGATGTTGAGGTCGTGGAGAGATTCACTTACCTTGGCAGTGATATTCATGTCTCTGCTGGCTGCGAGTCAGAGGTCAATAGACGTCTGGGTCGGGCCTGGGGAGTCATGGATTCACTGGATCATGGGGTGTGGCGCTGCCGGTACCTGTGCGGGAGGACGAAAGTCCAAGTCTTCAGGTCCTTGGTACTTCCAGTCTTGCTCTATGGGTGCGAGACTTGGACTCTGACCAAGGATCTGAGACGGAGACTTAATTCCTTTAGTACCAGGTCTCTTCGGAGAATCCTTGGCTATCGCTGGTCGGATTTTGTGTCCAACGAGCGGTTGCTGAGAGAGACTCGGATGAGATTTGTTCCCTGCATAGTCCGTGAGCGTCAGTTGCGGCTGTATGGACATGTGGCTCGTTTTCCTGACGCTGATCCTGCTCACCAGATTCTCTCAGCGAGGGAGTCTCATGAGTGGAGGAGGCCAGTGAGCCGACCACGTGCCTCATGGTTGCAGCAGGTTGACCATCATCTCAAGGAGATGGGGATGGGCCTGGCATCTGCCTGGGGGATGGCCAGACGGAGGCCCCTGGAGTACCGGCGGAAAGTGGACGCAGCGACGCGCCGTTCTGGCACATGCTCCCATACCTGACCTGACCTGAATGGAACAATCGTGCACAGCACTTTGACTGCCAAAAAGGCGATTTGTATTCTCCAGTGTTCAAGTATGTATATACAGTCATGAGATTGAAATAAAATAACGATTTTCAAGGTTGTAGAAAAATAAAAGGAGAAGCAAGAAATTTAGCAAGGATAAGGTGACTTTCAGGCCACCATGTATATGAAAAGGAAAAATAAAATAAAATGAATGATGGCAGAAGGGATGACAAACAAGACTAATAAAGGGATGAAAATCTTACGATAATATCACAACAGAGGAATGTGAGAAAAGAGATAAAACTTGGAAAAAAAAAAGAAAAAACATTTCAATGTTCACGAAAAGGTTTAAAATACGGAATTTGGCAAAAGTCGACCAGGATGCAGCAACCGAATGTATTTATTCTTTTTCCTTACCAGAAGCTCGTTAGAAAAAGTCTCTGTTGACAATACACAACTCTGAGACAGTCCCAAAAGCACAAGCTCCATACCTGTAGAATCTTGCTCTCCTTGTGCTTTTCTTGTTGGAGATGTGAACTTGCTGGAAGCCTCATCAGAGGAGCCTTTCGATTCCGTATCTGACTGGCGGTGGCGTCGTGACCGCGAATGCTGAGTTTGGAAAGATTATAATGCAAGAAGAAAAACACCGGAACTGAAAAATTGGTAGAACTTTGACATGTTAAGGCTATATTGGCATTTCCATCCATCCATCCATCCATCCATTGGGACCATACTCTGTGCAGAGTGTTGGTGCTGCCTAAGCAGTCTCCTTGGCTATTGGACACAATCCTGGATGGGTCACCACTCTGACACAGGATACCAGCAAGCTGGCACTCATTTTGCCAACCTCGGAAGGATGACAGGCAGAGTCAACCCCACTTGGTATTAATTCAACAGCCGAGTGGGATTTGAAATCAGGATCCTAGGATCCCAAGCTCACCACCTGAACCATAAAGCCAACACCAGACATATATTGACATTTGTGCTATTAAAAAAACAAAAAGTTTTGCATAATGAGTTCAATTTGCATTTTTTTCAAGTTCACAATGCTGCTTTACCACAATTCTTCCAGTGTATGATTTGTTCTTGATGGCAGCAATTTTTTCAGCTCTTGACACCCTTTCCTGAAAGATAAAAATGAGAATTCTGTCATGAGGATGCACAGGTATAAAACATTTGCCAGTGAGACTTTGGCACCATCTGTTCACCATCCGCCAATTGTTTTTGAACGGTCTAGTCTGGGTTCAATTCGCATCGTGACCATAAACCAGCAATGGGTGCATTATCCCTCGGATGGATATAAGGCTGGGGACCCATCTGCTTGCAGTTTGTGGATGTCAAAAATCCTTGGCTCTCCTGGTCTTTAGAACAAGTGGAGTAACGAGTTATCGCAGGCATCTGAAACAAATTCCAAATACCTGTACTGATTTCAAAGGGGACCTGCGTCATTAGCACAATCACACTCCCAGGAATAATACTACCAGCAACCATGTGTGCACATGAATGAATGAATGAATCTGTTCACTTCGAGTATTTTTTCTTTATAGGAGTGAAGCTCATGGAAGAGCAAGGTAGAACTAACTGACAGTCGGACAAACATCAACGTAATGCATGAACAGTAAAAGAAGGGGGGAAGGAGGGGAAGGAGGGGAAGAAAAACTGAAACAAACAAGTTTTTTTTAAAAAAAAGTTAAAGAATAACCTCTTTTAAGTCTTCATCAATCAAACAATATTCTGGGCCGTTTGCTCATCAACTGCATTGGCCAGTTTGAAATGTCATTCATTCTGCCCTTCAACTCACCTCAGCCTTGTCATCCTGTGTCTTGTCACCTTCTTTGTCAGCTACACCCATGAAAGACTGATCAGGCCTGGAAGAATCCTGTATATCATGCAATGAGAGAACAAAATTCGAATAAAGCTTCACATGGGTGTGAAGAAACAAAATACTAAGGGTTAGGAGGAATCAAACACAATGTGCGATGATTGAACACAAACAAACAATGAGCCTATGGGACAAATATTTATTTTTATTTGTATGCATGGTTGAGGCTCATGGGAGAGCTAGACCAGGATAGAAGGGAACAAAATAGAAATAGGGAAACACCCACAGCAGAGTAGAGGTGAGAGTAAGATCAAGGGGAGGGGGAGAAGGACACATGGCGGTGAACAAGCTGCACACAAGCTGAATGAAACACAGCAAGAAGAGCAAGGAAAAAGTGGGGATGAACAGAAAAGGAACAAACAAACTGACAACTAACAAAACAAGCCGGTAGGCGACGAGGGATCCGCGAGGATCGAAGCGCTGGATACGATGCTTTTCATTCTGACCGATCCACCGACGAAGATTCATTGCCAAGACGTATTGGTTCACATACAATTGTTCCTCTGCCTGGCAAGATTTTTCCTATTGCGTATTTTGCCAACTGGCACTCCTCATAAAAAATGACGGTAAATAGACACCCTATTTTTGAAGGACTACCATTTGAAAAATAATCGGTTTGCTGGTTTGTGCTGTGGAGCGTCGCGTTGCGCGCACACACACACACACACACACACACACACACACACACACACACACACACACACACACACACACACACACACACACACACACACACACACACACACACACACACACACACACACACACACACACACACACACACGGAAAACCCGATAAACTTCTCTCAATGCTCTTGTTTGGCCACACCTCCTGAGCCACACAATATTTTTCATAAGCCACGCCCACTTTAAATAATAAATAATTGGAGGTGGTGTGTGGGTCGTGGAATCGTTTTCGGTAAATAAATAAATAATTGGAGGTGGTGTGTCGTGTGTGGGTCGTGGAATCGTTTTCGGTAAATAAATAAATAATTGGAGGTGGTGTGTCGTGTGTGGGTCGTGGAATAGTTTTCGGTAAATAAATAATTGGAAGTGGTGTGTGAGTCGTGGAATCGTTTAGGGAAAATAAATAAATAATTGGAGGTGGTGTGTGGGTCGTGGAATCGTTTTCGGTAAATAAATAAATAATTGGAGGTGGTGTGTGGGTCGTGGAATCGTTTACGGAAAATAAAGAAATAATTGGAGGCAGAGTGTGGGTCGTGGAATCATTTTCGGAAAATAAATAAATAATTGGAGGTGATGTGTGGGTCGTGGAATCGTTTTCGGTAAATAAATTAATAATTGGAGGTGGTGTGTGGATCGTGGAATCGCTTACGGAAAATAAATAAATAATTGGAGGCGGAGTGTGGGTCGTGGAATCGTTTTCGGTAAATAAATAAATAATTGGAAGTGGTGTGTCGTGTGTGGGTCGTGGAATCGTTTTCGGTAAATAAATAAATAATTGGAGGTGGTGTGTGGGTGGGGAATCGTTTTCGGTAAATAAATAAATAATTGGAGGCAGAGTGTGGGTTGTGGAATCGTTTTCGGAAAATAAATAAATAATTGGAAGTGGTGTGTGGGTCGTGGAATTGTTTACGGAAAATAAATAAATAATTGGAGGTGGTGTGTGGGTCGTGGAATAGTTTCCGGTAAATAAATAAATAAATAATTGGAGGTGGTGCGTGGGTCGTGGAATCGTTTTGGGTAAATAAATAAATAATTGGAGGTGGTGTGTGGATCGTGGAATCGTTTACGGAAAATAAATAAATAATTGGAGGCGGAGTGTGGGTCGTGGAATCGTTTTCGGTAAATAAATAAATAATTGGAGGTGGTGTGTCGTGTGTGGGTCGTGGAATCGTTTTCGACAAATAATTGAAGGTGGTGTGTGGATCGTGGAATCGTTTTCGGGAAATAAATAAATAATTGGAGGTGGTGTGTGGGTGGAGAATCATTTTCAGTAAATAAATAATTGGAGGTGGTGTGTGGGTGGGGAATCGTTTTCGGAAAATAAATAAATAATTGGAGGTGATGTGTGGGTCGTGGAATCGTTTTCAGTAAATAAATAAATAATTGAAGGTGGTGGGTGGGTCATGGAATTGTTTTCAGTAAATAAATAAATAATTGAAGGTGGTGTGTGGATCGTGGAATCGTTTTCGGTAAATAAATAAACATATTATTAGAAATCCACAAAGACAGAAATGCCGGTGATTCCATTTATTTTGGATCCTTTTCACTTTGGTCAATAACGTTTGGATCGAGGAGAGATCGAAGGTGGAACGACGGTGTAGTTCCTTACAAACACTGTATACACACCTTAAATGACGGCAAATAGACACCCGATTTTTGAAGGACTACCATTTGAAAAATAAAACCTCAATCAAAAATCGGCTCGAGTAAAATTTTCTAAATATGTCGGTGTTTAATTCCGAAGTCTTGTTTCTCTACATTCAAAACTGAAGGACAAGTATTGAAAATACTGTATGCGGTTTTTCGGCCGCTGCACAGCAACGGGTGGTTGCTCGGCAACGAATTTCAAACGCGCACATTCCCAGTATATATTCCACCTCTTGGCAAAGTTTCATCGAAATCGGTTTGCTGGTTCGTGCTGTGGAGCCTCGCGTTGCAGACACACATACACAGACAGACAGACAGCCGGAAAACCCGACAATAAGGGATATCTCATATATAGCGAATCCAATGAGAGATAGAGATAGAGATAGAGATAGAGATAGAGATAGAGATAGAGATAGAGATAGAGATAGAGATAGAGATAGAGAGAGATAAAATAAAATAAAAAATAATAAATAATAATCACAAGAACCTGGGAAAAGGAATGCTTGGAATGAGGCCATTTGGGGTAGAAGAGATCATCTATCTATAATTCCAGCAATGTGTGTGTGTGTGTGTGTGTGTGTGTGTGTGTGTGTGTGTGTGTGTGTGTGTGTGTGTGTGTGTGTATGTGTGTGTGTGTGTGTGTGTGTGTGTGTGACCGCTGTTTCTCGACAACCTCTGGTCCGATCTAATTGAAACTTGCTAGGTATATTGCTGGGGACCTGAGGATGTGCCTTTTCAAGGTTTGATATTAATCGGACAAGTGCTTCCCAAGTTATGGCCATTTATTTACCAAACCAATGGGAAGACACGTTGTTGCGTGGGCGTGGCCGATGGGGAAGGGAAGCACAGCCACGTTCCCCATTACGGGTTACAACGTACGGGCTTCCGGAGAGTGATGACTTCGTGTATTCTAATAATTTCTCGATTTCTTATGCGCATTTATAGATAAACAGAATGGCCCAAGTTATGATCGTTTTCATATTAGACGGTGTATAAATTTCGGGAACATCAGAGTGCTGGTATGCTCCGAACCAGGAAGTAAATTTTTTCTCTCTCTTCTCTTCTCTTTTTGTTTTTCCTTGCCACGACATTGCGAAAAGGTAAAATACGTTGGCGCTAATTGAATAATTGGGTATTAAAAATAAATTGCGAATAATCGTAACTGCGAATAATGTCGAACTTCCGGGTCATGCACGGACGGGCACGTGAGAGCGAAGAAACGGCCTGTGTGGTCTATTTATTTATTATTATTATTATTATTAATTTATGGGCATGTACTAGTGAGTATGGATGGGTGGAAGAGGTAGTGGTGAACAGCTGTTATGAAGCCCTGGAGGGAAAAATGGGAATGAACAGACTGGGGAAGTTGCTCCACAGGTGAGAGGAAACAGCAAAAAATGAGAGGAGGTGAGCAGTGAGCTTGGATTTTGGGAGTTTAACAAAAAGAGGGTTACTGGCAGACTGTGAGGGCCCTGCAAAAACCTGGGAGGGACAGAGCCAAGAGGGTACAAGACCAAAAATGACGTGGTAGAATACAAAGATGCCACCAACCTGTATGCGATGTGAAAGTAACAGGCCCAGACACTCAGCTTTGTTGCAGTAGATCCCAATGGTTTTGACGGCCTTGCTTGCCACAGCAACAAGTAGGTCAAGGTGCAAGGCTGGGCACCAGCCCAAAGAGGAGAGCAGTACTCCGCCAAAGCTGTGAATGAAAGCCTTATTGGTGGTCCGGGGTACAGATTGGCCAAGGAAAGACTTTGCAAGATGGAGGATACCCAGTTAGTGACTGGCTGTAGAGGCCAATATATGTAAATATGTGGTTTGCCCAAGAAATATCATGGCAGATGGTGAGGCCTAAAAGTTTGTGATTGAACTTCAAGAGGATTGTGAAGGAAATAGATGGGAGGGTTTGTCAGGCAGTCTTTTCAGAGAGGCACAGTGAGAGTGTGAGATGTCAGGATTGAAAAAAAATATAGCTCAAGTGTTGGACCAGCTCAAGATTCTATCGAGGTCTGTAGATAGAGAAGAGGCTGTTGCCTGCTTGTCTGAAGGATGGGGCATGATACAGCGGAGGGCAGAATCATCAGCAAAGAGATAAGCAGGATTTTCCAGGAAATTAAAGATCATTGATGAAGATGAGGAATAAGACTGGGCTAATGACACTGCTTTGTGACAGTCCAGCATTAACAGGGAGAGATCAGACCAGATTATAATCCAGTTAAGATGCTCTGTCCACCCCACCTATCCCCCCTCAAAGGGCGCACACAGTCTGCCAGCAACCCTCTTCTGGTGAAACCCCCAAACCCAAAATTGCTGCTCACCTGCACTCACCCATTACTCTTTTTTTTCCTCCACTTGTGGAACCAACTTCCGCAGTCTCGTCAATCTCATTCTTCCCTCCAGGGATTCAAGACAGCTGTTCGTCAACACCTCAGGTCACCCCAATGCAACACCAGGATCTTTTCTACCCCCATTAACCGTCCCCAAGCCCACCTCTTTCCAAGTTTCCAGTTTTTCCTTCCTGACAGTTTGTGGCTGTATCCATCTTGTTCACCACCCCGTGTCCTCCCCTGGCCCTCATTCTTCCCAACATCCCTTATTTTGCAGTCTCCTCATCCCTGCTGTTGGTGTGTCCCCCCTTGCCCCCTTTCTTTGTACTGTTCATTTTGTTCCATTACATCCTGATCTGATCTATGTTATTATTCCTCCACAAGCCTCAACATGATTGACAACTCCCCCCCACCCCCCCCCAAGTCTGATCAAGAGTTATCCTTGAGAACACCTTTTGTGCCATTTCTGAAGGAGGGAAAATCGAGTATCAAATCCACAGGTATTAATTTGGAAAACTCAAACAACACTTCACAATGACCATTTCATATTTGGTTATTTGCTAAGAATACTTTGTCAAATATTTTGAGAAAGTTTCTGAACCTTTGTTTAAGGTTTGACGAATAATTTTAACATCGCCGTTGAAGGGGCTGTCACACCTTGACGTTTTAGCCAGCGTATGCCGACGTATGAAAAATTTGGCAAATACGCTGGCACACGTCGAATACGTTATGGGTAAGTTTTGTATACGTTAAGAGCACGCTGAAGCACGCTGGCATACGTCGTAGTACGCCGAGCTCGTCGACAAATTTTGTGCATGTAAGTTACTCATAAGTCGAAATACGTCGAGGTAATGTCTAGCGTACCCGAAACTTATTTCTAATCTATGAGTAACGTGCTTTGAACCTATGTGTAACGTATTTCCAATGCATATTGACGTATGTAGACGTATTTGACATCTTCCGGACGACCACAGAACTTACTGAACGTGTTTCTAACTTACAGCTACCGTATAATGGCGTATTGGCAGCGTTTAGGGGAATTGGTATATAAAAATGGGGTTCAAAGGAGGAACCCGTCAATGTTCCAGACTCCATGTTTTTTGTTTTTTTTTTCTTCGGCATGACGGTGATGTTGACACTTCGATTTCTAGTGCTGTTATGATTTGAATCGTCGAGCGGCAGCCTATTAATAGGCTACGCCACGTGATCGTCGGCGACACTCTGCCGCGCTATGCACAAGTTAGACTATCGTTGGGCATAAGTTGTGAGCGCCAACAACACGCTAAGCATTCGTTGGTATAAGTTATCTATATGTTATCGAAACGTTCTGTGTACGTTACTGATACGTTATGCAAACGTCCAACTCGTTAATATACGTCCAAATCTGAAAAAAAACATCAATAGTTCAGCATACGCCAGCGTTTTAAATCAATTTTGATACGTTGCCATACGCTGGCTAAATCGTCAAGGTGTGACAGGGGCTTTAGTTATATTGACTTATTTGCAGATTAAGTGCATTTCAGTATTGTGCAGCTCATACCCTGAGTATCTTTCCCCTTAACCGGAACAATGTTAATGTTATAAGAGCTGGTTATTTTAAGCATCACCTGCTAAGTGCTCTATCATTAACTGTTATAAATTAGCATCGGCAAGACATGATTGATAATAAGTGTGGAGAGCGGGGGAGGAGGGGGGGGGCAGTGTTACCTTTTTTTGCAGCGGTTGGCATCTGCATGTAGGAAAATGTGGCTTGGAAGTTTACCAACTAAAAATACAATATTCAAGATTATGGAAAGTCATGGTTTATATTTAATGATGGTCAATTTATATGTCATAAACTGTAGTACTTCACATCGTCATTATGTGTCAAACTAGTTATGCTTTTTTGTACCATTACATGCCATGCTATTGTGATAACTATGTTTTTGAGGATGCATCTACAAGAAACAACCTCCTTAAGCATCCCAAATGCTTCCTAGTCATGAATATAGACTAATTTGTTTAATAGTCGAACTTGCTACATGACATAGAAACACTTTCATTACTCACTACTCTAAGTAGTAAATTACGTACATGTTGCACTCATTATGGCACGAGCAGTGGACATGATCACGTGAAGAGCATTTTGTTGTGCTTTAACCCCAATTTAAAAGTGATTTTGGTAACCTTTAAAGTAATGACTATAACGGCACTCAGTAGAGTGCATACCTCTGCCAGTCTGCTCACAGACAGACAGACAGGGGTGAAACATAACCTCCATCCACCTTAGGTGGCAGAGGTAAATTTATTTCTCTATCATCTATACCAATGATCTTCACTATTTTTAGATCCTCGTGGAGTATCTCCAAGTCTTACTCACATTGTTGTTCTTCATCTTTTTCTTGTGGACTTTTTTGTTTCACAGCCTACAGTTTTCATCGAAACTTCCTGAAACTTGGCATTTATTTGTAAAAATACCCTGCGCAGAGAGTAACCATCTCTGATTTTGAAAATTCCTCTGAGAAAAAAAAAGTTATGACGTCAAAATATCTCCGCTAATGGAAATCGCCGAAAAAATTATCTCCGAAACTAGGCAAGCTTTTTGAAATTCTGTTTGCTGGAATCAAACAGGGCATTAGCAGAGATGAATTACCACACATATGATACATCACGATGACGTCATATCAATTTTTTTGATGTCATTCCTATTTTTTGACATTTTTTGTTTCACAACCCAGAGTTTTCATCGGATCTTCGTGAAACTTGCCATGTATATGCGGAAAGCCCACGCGCAGGCAGTAACCATCTCCGATTTTGGAAATTCTTCCTAGAAAAAAGTTGACGTCATAATATCGCCGCTAATGGAAATCGCCTATTCCATTATCTCCGAAACTAGGCAAGCTGTTTGAATTTTGTTTGCGGGAATCAAGCCGGGCATTAGCACAGATAATAATTTATCGCAAACGTGATACATCACAATGATGTCATATTCGTTTTTATGACATCATCATTAAGAGGACGAGGATCTTTGCTTATTTGAGCTTGTTTAGAAGGGGGCCACAATTTGCCGATAAGACATCAGTGTGAGAGCCATCACACCACTTGCAATACTCCAAAATGGCTGCTAATAGGCCCCGCCTCCACGTACTGTTTTTTTTTCTTTTTGTTGTGGTTACTGGGCTGCAAGCATAATTGTTTGCTGACTGCCGCCTACCGATGTAGTTACGTTACTTTTATGTATCGCGTTGGAACACTCCTTTGAACCCATTGAGTCAATTTGATTGCATTTATGGCGGATTATGATGGGGGCGTTTTCACATTTGTGTATTTTCGGCTGCACATCAGAGGCCACACTTTAGGCCACCAGGGGCCGCAAGTGGATCGTGGGCTGTGCAATGAAAAACAGGGGTCTATAGATTATACTTTAAAATGTGAAAATTGCATCGGGGCATTTTCCATCTCCCTTTCTCCCTTTTTTGTTTACATAGTTGAGGCTCGTGGATGAGTGAGCACACTGAATGGATCAGGAGATAACAGACAAAAACAGGACACAAAACACGCAAAAGGAACAGTGGAGAGAGAGAGGGGGAAACTCTAACAGAGTTGAATGCCAAGATAGAGGGAGACTTGGACAAACAATGGGTGTAGGGAAGAATGGAGGGCAGGGGAGAATGTATGGGGTGGACAAGATGGATACAGATGGGGTGGACAAGATATATGGTAGAAGACAGAAAGTTAGATGAAACATTAACAGAGTTAAATGAAGCCCTTCAAATGAAACATGAACATTGAAAATATGACATTAAGTTGAAACAACAGACAAATTGAAATGGGATGGGATATTCATCAAAGTTTTATATATCCTTGTATCAAAGTAATATTAAATTGTACATTAAAATATTCCATTTGAAAAGCTTTGCTTCAAGTAAAAATCACAGGAATACATCCAGTGTTAACACAGCAGTAGGATTAAGTGTGGTGAGATGCTGACCTGCCTCGAATGTTTCCAGCTGTTATAGTTTTCAATCACAGTTTGAAGCTGTTTTACTAGGTCCCCCTTAACGAGGGCCAAACTCCTGTCTGGCTGATCCTTGTTGGACGACACTGCACACTTGAGCTGATGGTAATGATCATGAGTGTCTTGTATCTCCTGTTCACAGAAGTTGTCCACAAAAGAAGGGATGGATATTGGTGTCCATGCATATGTACTCGCAAAACTTTCGCCCAATCCCAAACAAACATCATGCTTTTAATAAAGTTAAATAAAAGTCTCACAAAATTAAAGAGTAGTCTTTTTTGCTCACACCAAGTCAGTCCACTGACTCCTGCATTGTTCTGGCCATTTCACCTACAGTATTACAGTCATATCTGATGTGCATGGTTGTTTGAAATCCATCACTCTGTAATCATGCTTTAGAAGCATTCATTTAACATACAGCTAGCTGCTCTCATCTGTGGCCTAACAAACACTGCCAGTCGGTCCAATTATACCACTGAAGTGTCCTATGGCCGTAAGACGAGGATTCTGCGGCTGACGATGAATGATCTCAATTCAACATCTGCATGAGATATCTGGTACCCGTTCGCCCAAGTGGAGCAAGGGTTGTCACTCTTCCTCCTCACCTTCCCCTCCAACCGTCACCTTGCTCTGAGTTATCTCTGGCACTGCAGCATCTGAGTACGTGTTCAGCTCTTGATAGGAAGCAAACTATTCACCTGCAGTATCTCAGCATCATGAAAAAAATTTAAAAAATAAATAAATAAATAAATTATATATGTATATTGTTGCGGTCTTCGCGCCCGCCGGCGTGCGAACGGCCACGTAACTCGAATCGCGGCACGTCGCCCACCGGACGGACAATCCAGTCGTGACCCTCTCGGACTAACGCCGGGAACCAGTCACGGGTGGACCTTTCGGTCTCACCGCGATCGAGCCAATCAGCCCCCGCGTGGGATAGGGTTGCTCGCCAAATTCGACCTACCTAAGTACCCACGCGGAGGGTAGACCGGGCGATCGCACCTCGCCGCAGGTCGACTTCGGACACGGGCCACTTAAGCGACCCGTTCCGTACTATCAGAATAACCGAGCGGTGTTATCGTCGACCTCGACGGTTCGATTAATTATCGGGCGTATTCAGCCCACTACCAACCCTTTACGTGAAGCAAGATGAGGGTTCAATGGGGGAAAAGACGAAGCGAAGCGGGAGAACAGTTCAACAATAAAGCACATTTATTCGCGGCACACGGGAAGCACACAAATACAATTCCACCAAAAGCACACAAAAAAAGAAAACACAATTCCATTTACACAAAAAG
Source organism: Eptatretus burgeri (assembly GCF_056783735.1). NCBI lineage: Eukaryota > Metazoa > Chordata > Myxini > Myxiniformes > Myxinidae > Eptatretus > Eptatretus burgeri. Next base: position 16,927,673 of record NC_140973.1, read on the forward strand.
CAAATATAAAAGTGAAAACACAGTGCAGAGCTAATACCGACTACCGAGCACACGGCAACACTTATACAATTCTACTTCACAGACGGCGCCGACAACACATACCCAAAACCAAGGAAAAGAAATACCCTCAAGGATGAGGCGGGCCTGAGGCCGAGACCGGGTCGCGCCTACCCGTCTGGTGATGAGACGCGGAGCGGCGATGGCGCCTCACTCCGCGGGCCTCGCGGACAGTGTCAGGCAGGGGGTGGGAAAAGGGGCCCCTTGGTCGCACTATCTCAGCGCGGGGGGAAACAGGAGGGGGTTGCTGATGCTCGGGGTATAGAGGATCTTTATTATCCCTGGTGTGCGTCTCCACCTCGGCCAGGTCGCGCTGCCGGCCTTCCTCGGGCGTGCAGCTCCCGGCACCGTCGCGAGCACCCCCTCGTCTGCCTTCGCCGCTGCCGCCTCTCCGCCTCTGGACTCTCCACCCTGGACTCTTCTTTGGGCTCTCCTCGTTCGACTCTCTTCAGCTTCTCCAGCTACTGCAGGCTTCGGGCTCCAGACTTCCACACTGCTCTGACTGACGAACACGGTCCTTTTATCCCCCGTAGCTTCGCCTTTGACCCCTCCCTTTGACCTTTCACCTCGCACCCCATTGGCCCGAGAAAAAGTGGGCGTGAAGGCTTTTTGATCCACAAATTTGCATATATCGATCGTCCTGGAGGCGGGGCCAAGTTCGCCCCTCGCTCACCGATTGGACGGCAAAAAGTGGGCGTGTGTCGTTTTTGATCCGTTTTTGAAGCACAAAATCCGTGATTTTGTACACGCTGTTCAACGTGCGCCCTGCACGAGTCCAACACCGGTACCCACAGCGGGGCAAGAACGGTGGCGATGCTACGGTTGCGAGGTGTGACGTGAAGGTCGTGGCGGTTGTGGTGAAGCGGCGTTGTGGTTGGTGGTTGATGTTGTGGTTGTGGTGGTAATCATGGCGGTTGGTCCAAAATAAAGATAGTAAAAGAAAAACGGCTATCCTGAAGAGTCGCAGCTCGCATAAATGACATGTATTCCCACTAGACAACGGGTTTGGGCCTAACTACACATGCACTTACCGAGATACCTCACCTAAGGGACCTGAATGGTGGTTTGCGAATTTGGTAACCACAACAATATATATATATATATATATATATATATATATATATATATATATATATATATATATATATATATATATATATATATATATATATATATATACACACATACACACACTCGCATCTCTTCAGACACAGAAGGGAGGGATGCTTTCGGCTAATTTGGAGCTGTGGCTTAATCTTTTTTTTTTTTTTTTTATCAATGAACCCACTTGTCCCAGTACACAAACTTGTTGACATCTTTTGCCATGTGCACAAAATTTCAATGCTGTACATTCCTTTCACTTACATTTTTCTTAAACTGCACCCTCATGCTCAATGCTTTCAATATATTTGTATATTTATTTACATTTTGCCTCATTTTGATTTTGCTTTTAATTGTCCCAACAGCAGGAGTTCTTCAAATTTTACTGTGCAGGCTGTATGCCGCTGCTGTCACTTTTCCTTTGAATTTGATTAATTTGTCTTTTAAATTCTCCATGTTTGCTTCACCATCAGTGGTTTTCTTCTGTAAGAGAAAAAAAAGCATCAAAATATCTTTACCACTTCTTCTTCCATATGCAGCACAAGGCTGTGGATAGCATCATTGGCTGAGGGTGCGACTGTGCCCCTCTGAAGGTAAAGACAGAAATTTGTAATTTGTTCATGGTGCCGGCGATAGCTCGCATGCTTTTCTTGAAGGACACCATGTGATTTTTGATGTCCACCAACTAATTCCGGCAGACGGCACTTCCACTTTAACGTCCATCCGAGGGACAGCACATACCATGATGAATCACCCTGCCTGTGAAACACCACGATGACAGTTTACAGCAGGGGCGAGAATCAAACCCATGCTAGACAGCTTTGAAGCGAGTGTGCGTACCTCTCGGCAATTTTGCCAGCCTTGTCTTTGTCACTTACACTGTAATGGTATGTGTGTTTCAGGTTGACAATTGGGTTGGTCTGTTTGATGTTTCCAATAATACTGTCACCTCCTGTTCAAATCCCATACACTGTCGGCTTGTCGATTGTCTCTTAATGTTCTTGTTAAAAAAAACAAAAAAAAAAACAACACACACACACACACACACACACACACACACACACACACACACACACACACACACACACACACACACACACACACACACACACACACACACACACCCAACTTTGAAATAACTAAATAAAATTCTGTCCACATTCTCTGCCAAAACTTCACAAAGCAAAGCACCTCCAATGCTTCAGATGTGATTGCACTGAACACGCGATTGGTGTCCACATTCAACTCTCCAAACTTGTCCATTTTCTCTTTCAGCTTGCTCATCTTGGTGTTCTTGCCAATGCAGAAAATCAGCTGCGGAAAAGTGAGTGTGCTTTATTACATGACCGAACAACAGGGACGTTCATTAATAACTGTAAGGTTGTACGCAATTGGTATGGAAGACAATCTGATTCTACATTCGACATGTGGTGTCAACGGTTACATACCGGGATAGGAAGTGCAGTAAGGTGGAAAGCATGTTCTCGGCGCAGTTTGTGCATGATGTACTCTGCGTCACTGTGTTTCTGTTCATTCAACTCGCTGCAGAGCTTTGTGATATGCTCCCATTCACTCAAAGCGATACGAATCTGTTCAGGATTCAAAGACAACTATGGAAATGCAAAAAAACAAAATACATTTTCCTCCATAAAGATATTTATTACATCAAAAACAATTTGGAATTGGGAGAATCTGTAACCACCAAAACTGCGAGCTGTTGTTCTTGCCAGAGCAGAGAACGTGCTTAATGTTTTGGGAGAAAAAAAAAAAGGAAAATACAAATGCTGAAAGTGCTAGTAGCTTCATGTCAAATGATCTATCATAAAAAGGAGACATGTCCGTGTGTTTGTGTGTGTGTGTGTGTGTGTGTGTGTGTGTGTGTGTGTGTGTGTGTGTGTGTGTGTGTGTGTGTGTGTGTGTGTGTGTGTGTGTGTGTGTTCCTGTTGTCATAGAAAAAATTAAAATGTTGGTATTTCTTTGGTTGGAAAGCTAATAATCGGTTTACTAGGAACTAGGAACAGGCACGGAAAGAGCAAAGGGTGCAAGACCACAAAAGAGGCAGTGAATGACGGGGAGACCACCGACCCATCCACAATGGCACAGTGAGACCACTGACCCATCCACGATGGCACAGTGATAGGCCCATAGACTCAGCTTCATCGCAGGAGATTCCAATGATCTTGGAGGTCTTGGTTTCCATGATGTCAAGCTGAACAAGGTGCGAGGCAGGGGCACCAGCCAAAAGGGGAGAGCAGTATTCCATCAAGCTGTGGATAAAGGCCTTGTAAATGGATAAGAGTTCAGCTGTACCAAGGAAGAACTTTGCATGAAAGAGGATGCCCAGTCGGCAGCTGGCTTTAGAGTCCAACTTTGAAATGTGGTTTGCGCAAGAAAGAACATGGCTGATAGTGACCCAAGAGTTTGAATGACTGAACTTCTTCAAGAGGATTCTTAAGAAAGTAGATGGGGGTGGGGGGGGGGTTGCCAGATAAATCTTTCAGAGAGAGAGAGATAGTAAGAGCGTGATATTTGTCAGGATTGAATGACATATTCCAAGTATTTGACCAGCTTGTGATTTTGACAAGATCTGAAGAGAGGGAAGAGGCTGCAGCCTGTCTATGTCAAGGATGAGGGATGTCACGGCAGAGGGTGGAATTGTCAGCAAATATGTTTTAGGTTAAATCAATGCTGTCTGATTGTATGCTTATTCCGACATGTTGGAAATGGAGTTCATATCAAGAGGATTGACTGGGTAGGGTGGGTACAGTGAGAGAGGGGTTGGGGGCACAAGATTTGGAAGCAAACACAAAATTGAGGCATTCAGCTTTCTCACAATCAGAGTTGGCTGTAGTGCCATTTGAGGTGAGGGAAGGGATGGAGGGGTAGCAAACACTGAAAGACAGACTTAACAAGGCACCACCAGGTTTTAGAGGAGGGAAACAAGGTTGAAAGTTTATTCTTGAAGTTGGACAGATGTTTTCTGGCTCTCCTGAGAGTGGACACACTTGTTGTGGGCTTTGTGGAATGATCTGAGGTTGCCTTTGGTCGGATTTGCCTTCCAGGATGAGAAGGCAAATTGTTTCAAGGCAACTGCCTCACCACAGGATTCAGTGTACCATAGGTGGGAGGATTGGTATGATAATTGAAGACAACATGGAATGAATCTGTGCACAAGGGAGAGCAAGTTTCTGTGGAAGAATTCCCAGGCTGAGTTCATATCAGGGGCAGCAGATTATAGGAGACCAGTCCTGAAATATAATGGCTGCTTGCAGTCCATGCCAGTTTGCCCGAGTGACCTGCCAGACTCGCCGGCACTGAGGCTGTTCTCTGAGAATGGCTCGAGAGATGTTGACCTTCACAAGCACATGATCAGAAGAACCAATTGGATCAGAGGAAGAGCACAAGACATTGGTGGAGAAGTTGATCATAACCAAATCCAGAAGTGAGGATTTCCCATTAACAGAAATCTGGGTGGGAAGGTTTCACAGACCGAGCAAGTCCCACGGAGTCACAGAAGTCCTTTGCTTAAGTGTCATGGAAGGTGAGAAAGGTACGAACACCCAACCAATTGGCATGGCGACAATTGAAACCACCTATGAGGAAGACAGAGTTTGGATGAGTGGTAAAGGTTGGTCCAAGTTGTCTGAGAGAGATGTGGATGCAGTTGTCACTGTTTAGAATACAGTATAACACACAGACAAACAAGAGGTGGGAGCAGAGGGGAAGTCGCAGCCAGAGGTACCTCTGGCATTTGGGAGGTGTAAGAGCAGTACACGGATAGTGAGAAATGGAGTTCATGATGTACAGTGCTACTTTGCCACCAGGACGGGTTTCAGGTCGGTCATACTGGAGGAGACAATAGTCAGGACGAGACACTTAGGAGTCCGGGAGGAAGAACTCTGTTAAACAGATGATCCTGTGGGAGGAAGGATTCTATTAAACAGATGATGTCCAGTGATCGGCAGTGGCTTGGATTGAAGGATCTGTCAGGTTGGCATGGAGCGGTAGAGGTCTCAGATGTTTGACGTCCACACAGTCAGAGAAAGGGGAGGAGGAGCTGCTGGCAGGGTGCAGACATGTGGAAAGGGGAAAGAGGAGCTGGAAGGGTGCGGGGGCTGGGGCAAAGCTGGGAGGATGGGGGGGCAGAAGGTGATGGGGAGGGGAAGCTGGGAGGGTGCAGGGTTTGGGGGGGTGGGGGAAGTGATGGTCTAACAATGGTAATCCCCCAGTAGTGGTGTCTCGCACAAGACTTTTATCAATCAAGCGCTCATCTTCAGATATGTTCAACTCAGGAATGTGCTGCCTTTTAAAATCCACACAGCCATATAAATTATGCTTTTAAAATATTTTCAAATCATATTTTTTATGGTTGCTTTAAAAAAAATTATATTTTTCATCCCTCTTGCTTCTTTGCAAAGGGTTTTGACAATTTGCTTTGGAAATGAAAGTGTTATAAAAGGTATTTATTGAAGAAAGGCAGACCCACCTTTCTGGGAGGGTTGCATAACTGTGTACTGTATATGCCATACAGTAGGTACAGTGCTCCGACTCGCACCTGGAAATTGTACGATGGCATTAAGAACCGGGAAGCCACGTGTAGAAGCTCCTCAGTGAACACCTTCTGCTCACGGTCTTCAGCTCGCCCACTAAATACAAATACATGCAGGTGTATCAAGGAAATAAGTATGTGTGCAGATCGACTATTGAGCACAAAATTCCCCCATATTGCATCAGCAGCAGGCCAGCAATGTATCACCTCCTGACCAACATTCACTTGCGTCACATATTCAACAGTGACTGGTATAATTGTTTGAGTGCTCATCACTGACATGTCTATACTTCTACATGCTTTGGAAAAGAAAGAGAAAATAAAAACAGCTGTCATAACTAATTTAAATATCTTCTTAAAGTCAAACACACCTTTTAAAAAAATCTTTGTTGAAAGGTTTATTAAAACAGTTCCACTTAACTTTATATGGTGGTAAAAACCATCTGATTAATACAATCGGTTAATTAAACTGATTGATTTTTATTCAAGTCATGCGCTATAATTTTGTGTCAGAAAAAAAAAAAAATACAAGAGTAAAGTCGATGGTGTGCCATCGCAAATTCCCACGCTTCACACCTAACGCATAGTAGAACGATGGCAAGAAATTGCACCAAAAATGACCCAATATCAAATTTTGAGTTCAAAAAAAACATCTTGTTTTGACCCCTGTGACCCCAAGTCCCCACTCCCTGGGGCATGAACTAAGGGTCAAATCCAAAATAAAATAATTACATATTTCATGTGTTCCCCAATGTTGATTGTAAATTCAAAGTTTAATTTATAAATATGAACGTAATTGCATTTTTTGGTATTTTATCTACTGACTCTGCCCCGGGGTCCCAGGGGGGCAGGACCAAAATGATACCGCTCTCCCACATTCTTGCCAAGTGGTAATTATAACTACCAAATTTGGTGAATCTCTGTACAACCAATTATGAGGAGAAAGTGGGGCAGACAGACAGAGACGGAGCCGATTGCAATATCACCTGGTTTTTTATTTTATTTTAAAGAATGTGGATAATAATTTTGCATCATAAACATGTTTAAAGCATTAAACTATTTTTTACCATTTTTATTTATTATCATTACCATAACCATTGTCAGATTATTTAGTATAGATGATAACTAAAAATAATATTTTAAATATTATGCTGTAGTTCAATAGATGTGACATTTCTGCATGAATCAAACTTGTTTCCTATCATTCCGTTACATTCACATGAAATGAAGTAAAAATTGCTAAAGCACTGTGTGTGTTTGTGTATGTTTGTGTGTGTGTGTGTGTGTGTGTGTGTGTGTGTGTGTGTGTGTGTGTGTGTGTGTGTGTGTGTGTGTGTGTGTGTGTGTGTGTGTGTGTGTGTGTGTGTGTGTGTGTGTGTGTGTGTGTGTGTGTGTGTGTGTGTGTGTGTGTGTGTGTGTGTGTGTGTGTGTGTGTGTGTGTGTGTGTGTGTGTGTGTGTGTGGAAAATCAAGATATTAGAAATAAATCTGATTAAAATAAGATGGAATACAAAAGTTTTTCAGCCTGAAAATGTGCCAGATTTTTTGACATCATATTAGAGATGACACCATACCTCATAGAATGCAATATTTAAAGGCCAAGTCAATCAAGGGTCAGATACAAGTCAATCAATTGATCAAGTGCCCATTACTCTCACTCTGTCTTCCATGGCATCTTGTGTTAAAAAAACAAAAAACTCACTAAAATATGAGAGAGAAATTCATGTCCCTCCAGGCAGCTGAGAAATCCTCGAAGCGAACACTCTGGCTTTGGCAGAAGCGATCAAGCAAGCGCTCACAATCGCTGCGTGCCCCGGCCGCACCAGCCATGTTATCGCAATGCTCTTTCTTTGTTCCTGTAAGGCTGCTTCTTCCTGTCTGGGAAGATCTCAATCCGTCTTTCAGAAGATCTTTCTCTCCATATGTTTTACTTGTGCAATGGCATCATTCTGACACCTAAAAATGTAAAGAAAAGTACATTAATGCTTCATGCAAATCATTAATGGACATAAAATAAATGTTCAAATGCATTGAAGTCAGAATGACGGATGAAGTTGAAAGAAACCTCCAAAAAACAACACATGGGATACAATTACTTCAAAAATAAATGTCAAATATATGTCACACATAATTACGTACATCCTCACCCACAAGGCCAGAATGTACAGTCATACCATAAATGCTGGGGATCACTGTCCTTTGTTGAAGAGCCTTTGTTATCCTAATATATTTAACCAGAGAGTTAATATAACAAACACGTTAGCCCATGCAGTGTTCAAGTATATTTATATCTTTCAATTGAAATAAAATAATGATTTTCAAGATCGTTTTAAAAAAAATCAAGAAGTTTAGCACTATTGAAGTAGTCTGATACACCACCCAATTTACCATGTCCAAGCTGTTGGAAGTGACAAGAAGGCCATTTGTGTTCTCGAATTTAAGTATATAATTCAATATAAATTAAAGAAAGATTGTAAAAAAATTATAAAAATAAATTAATTCTGGAATTTACCACCATTTTACCGTCGTTGACGCAGTGTCTATGACATCACCTGGTCGAACATGTTACATTAGTTATTCATGCCTGTTGTATGTGTCCTTTATGACGTCCTTAAAAACAGGAAGTTTCCTGTTGGGAATTATTTTTAATTTTGTATGACTGCCAGGTAGGCAGGCAGACGTAAAAAATGATGTCACTACTCTATGCGATCGGGATGAATTCAGAGCCAAAGTATTGTTAAATGGCAGGTTCGTGTTCCAATTCGTGTTCTACAGTGTTCAAAATGTAAAATTCAATTGAAATCAAGTCGTTCCTTGATCAGAGATTGACATCTGCAGACAGACAGACAAAGTGAACCAAATGCTGAACCGCTTTGTGCATGCAGGGTAAATATCTCATGTAAACTAACCCCTGTCCTTGATCGAGAAAACCATCATGGTTAATAGGTTAATAGAGACACAATGCATAACAAACAGGGTCACAGAGCACTCACCACACACAATAGAAGCAAAATGGTGTCAAATGACAGGTTGTCACAACTCTCTATAAAGGGGTTCGAAACCACACGAGTCAGTATGAACTTTAGTTTGCAGTCAAGGTGATAAATATCAAAATAAATAAATAAAAACTGGCTCATTCAATACTCGTTTACTGGACAATGACAGAGCAATTCGGCTTGGCAAGATGACACAAGGGGAGCAGGAGTGCACCATTACCTGCAATCAGGCCACAAGTTTTACCTGGATGGGAAGTGACAAAAGACCCCAAAATGATATGTATCGATTAGGCTTGGCCTGCCAAATTTGCCAAGAGAGTAGTCTAACTGCATACCCATACCTAGACATATCCACACAGTGCACCACTTTAATACAATTGGCAAACAATGAATGGTGCAAAGCATGAGGCAAGATGAGGAAACAACAATATCACTTGGTGCACGATCATGATACACCCACACACTCACAACTCACAAAAGACAGGGTTCAAAATAAGCAGTGGCCCGGGTGCCAAATGCCACCAGAAACCCGGCGGGCCACCAAAACCTTGGTCCGAGGTGGCCACTTGTGTCAAAATATTCGATATGTCTTATTTGTCGATGTATTTGGTCATTACTTATCATTATGCAATCTCAACCAACTAAACTTGCCAAGGGGACGACGGGTCATACAGCAAAGGTTGTAGCGACTTCATTTGCCCCTTCACCAGGAGTTCCAAAGGTGGGATTACACAAATTATCTTCGTCAATGTGTACCGCGTAGTACCGCTTCTCGTGGTGGTGGGAGAAGGTATTATGAGTGACGCTTCAGCACCCTCAGTTGTATCACGAGTAAGAGGAATCCGTATTATTTTCACACTCGCTTAGCCGATGTTGCTTTAGACTTCACTTGACTGCAAAAACATCCAGAGGAATTCCCATGCTTCCGAACCCTTTTTCTACCTTGGCAAGGTGTATAATATGTAGCAGCTTGAGTGTCGTTCTACCTTATCGTGGCATTTTTAATCAGGCCACTTCAAATGGCAAAAGTAATAACAAAAATAACGACAGGTACAAAGTACACCACCCCCATGCAAAATAAATGGCATATCCTCTAGCATGCGACATCGCCGGTGCCGTCGTGCAGCACATGGCGACATTATTATTTATTTATTTTTGTATACAATGTCGAGGCTCGTATGAGAGTCAACACACAGAATGTACGACAAGGGGAGCAGGAGACAAGAGGGGTGGGAGATGGAAGGACAAAACAGTTGGGAACAGAGACATGAGGAGATCTGTGGAAGGGTGAGGGATGGGGTGAGATACAAGGGGTAAACAAAATTGATACTACAGGGACTTTCAGGAAGGAAAACAGGGAATTTGAAGGAGGTGGGTTTGGGGTGGATTCGTGGGGGTAGAAAAGATAGAGGATTTGGATGGAGGAAGATAAGAGATGGTGGTGAACAGCTGATATGAAGAGCTGGAGGGAAGAGTGGGATTGAAGAGAGTGTGGGAGTTTGTTCCAGAGGTGGGGAAAAAGAGGCATGAAAGAGTGAAGGTGAGCAGTGATTCATGATTTTGGTAGTTTTACCAGAAGTGGATTGCTGGTGGACGTTGAGCGTCCTGCGGAAATATTGGGGGGAGGCGGGGGAACATATCTCCGACAGAGCGGGGGGGGCATGCCGGAGAAGAGACAGTAGAAGGCAGAAAAACTTTGCACAATGGAGGATTCCCAGTGACTAGCTTTGGAGGCCAGCTCGGAAATGTGGCTTTCCCAGGAAAGATCATGGCAGGTAGTGAGACCAAGAAGTTTGACTGAAAGGACTTCTTCAAGAGCCTATGTTGCTTTAGACTTCACTTGACTGCAAAAAAGCCACTTCAAATTGTAGGATTTCACCTACAACGGTGAACTCTAGTAAAGTGGACAGAATTGAAAGGGAGTGGTGTACAATAATTGATTGATTCATTGTGAAGTTAAAATAAATAAATAATAATGGTAAAATAATTAATTTCTTAATCAATTGGCTAATAGCTTACCAAAACCACCACTGTTTCATCGGAATATGTAACTTTTTGAAAATCAAGTAATTAATCAATTGTTGCACGGCAAAGGGCTCCACCCAAAGATGGACTCCTTGCCAATGTTAGTATTAGCCCATGAAGGAAAGGTACATTACACATTCTCAACATGGTGAACGACATCATTTCAGCAATTAGAACAAGTGTTATGGCACCTCCAGTGATTGGTCAAGTTGAAGAGATCCAGTGACAAATTTAGAGACTGCTCTCAGAGCACACGTAGCTGACCTAGCAATTACGGAGTCTCAAAACCAAGAGTGCAACTGGACTACTGTCATTGAAAACATTAGCACCACCAACCGAGAAAAAACTACTGCAGGAAACTAGTCAATTATCCAGGTCCATGCGCACGAACTTGACACACTGAATCCTTTAATGCAGCGAGTGTTACATGTGGTGCAAACACTCGAGCAGAAATGTATTGTATTAACAGTAGATGAGGCACTTTATCCCAAGCTGATGGAGCTCAAATGGCCGGTCTCCAAGTACAAGAACTTACTTATTCCTCGTCTTGGAGGATTGCACACTGCAATGAACTTTCAGAGAGTTATGGGGCGGCACGTACAAGAGTCCAGTTTGTGCGGGTTGTGGTTAGAACGTGAGATGCTGCTCAGCGAGATATGGCTGGCAAAGGATAAGCTTGTGCTATGAAGATCCACAAACTCTCAATGCAGGTTCTGTGGAGGCTGTTGCTTCCATGACTCTGATTATTTAGATGGCATTCATTCTGATCTGATAGCAGAGCTTAGTTCAGTCGAGCCTAGAACTTAGTTCAGATATCTCGAACCAGAAAGGACAGCTACATTGGTAGAAAAGTTGTCAAGCGAGGAATTTAACCAACACATGAAAAATTTCAGCGACAGGATAAAACATGAAGACCCAAACACAGAATTCTGGTGGTAATGTATGAAAATTGTCAACATCTCACTGCAATTCGCTCAAGCACAGCGCAATGGAATTTGAGACTGCATCTATTTGCGTCCGGATGTATCCTACCATACTTCTTCCGATATGATCATGTGAATTATAGCTGTCCAAGATGAATAGGCTGCCTACAGAGGCTCGTCTGGAGTTCGAGAGAAGTCGTTTGTTGTCAAGGAGTCTTGTCGTCGCTTCAGTCAGGTAGACACAGACCATAGCAATGAGTGAGGGAATGCAACAGGAAAGAGGAGCGGGGGGTTGGTTGGCATCACCAGAATCCAATCAGCACTGAGGAGGAGGAGGAGATTGGGACCATACTTTGTGCAGAGCGTTGGTGCTGCCGAAGCAGTCGCCTTGGCTATTGGGCACAATCCTGGACGGGTCGCCACTCCGACACAGTATACCAGCATGCTGGCACTCATTTTGCCGACCTCGGAAGGATGACAAGTAGAGTTAACCCCACCTGGTATTAATTCAACAGCTGAGCGGCATTTGAACTCAGGACCCTGGGATCCAAAGCCCGCCACCCTAACCATTAAGCCAACACCAGGCATCGCACCGAGCATATGGACACTATCGCATTATCTACAGAAAATAATAGCTTCTCGGACCAAAGCGATGCTGATGATGAGCGACTAAGAGGTTGACCACTCATACAATGAGCGTACCAGAGAAGAGATGGCCAAAGATACTGCACAAAGACAAGCTGGTAAAGGCATTGTAGCAGCGCAACGTGTTCACCAGAGAAGCTGCCGCATCCACACTGGAAAATATTGTCAACAAGGATCTGGCTATCTCTGACATTCAAGAATCATTGCTTGCTACATGTCAGTGGGGCCAAATTCAGCTCGAAAGCTTTGTTAAAAAAACGTCTTTGTGAAGCACTGAAGACAAAGAGCATGTAGACGTCAAAGCACCTCCACAGAAGAATAAGGCTCCAACATTTGCCTTGTTGCATATCGTAGTAGACCAAACAAAAAGGAAAGCAGAACTCTATTAAAGTGGACAGAAATATCTTACAAAGATTAATAACTGCTTACAGAGCAGGGCACACAGTCCACCAAGACGAAATCTTACAGCACGAACTGATGGCAGTACCACTGTCACCAGCAAAAACCGATGGAAGCAAACACACCGACAGCCAAACTGATGTCACTACTCTGACAACTGTGGCTTTTAAGTGGGACAACCTGCTTAGTCATTGATGGCCGAACATTGGTGGAAATCCAACAGACAAAACAACATTTGGTGAGTATGCAGAAACATTTCCCAAAATGGTATACAACATGGGAGAAGCCTACGATAGGATCAGTGTGACCACTCCTTGGCTTTTTTCACAAGATCTTGGCTATTCGTTGTTCACCTTGGTGTTGTGGTTTTCTATAGGTTTTCTTGGCGTATAGGTTTTCTATTATCATCGCTTTTCCGAAACCTTGTGAATTCTTGGCTTTTTTTCATTGGCTCACCTTGGCATTTATGATAATGAGGAGTAGTCACACTGGATAGGATCGATGTAGCATTTGATAGATTATGGAAAGACTTCATCAAAGCACGCGCCTATGAGACGTTGTGTCGAAAGTCGCACAGTACCTCCACCAGCAAACTTTATGGCGATGGAAGAAAACAAGGAAGATCATACCTTGTTTCTCTCCGATCACCTTATCGAATACAGCCGGCTACAAACAAAATTGTTGTTTCTGGAGGATTTGCAGTAACTGGCAACGGTGAAGACTTCAGACTCGGAGCCTAATGTGACTGCACTTGAAGCGGATCGCAAGGAGGCCCTGATACTAGTCTTGTCCTCCACTGCCTTCATGCCAATGTGGGCTTGACGGTCGTGTCAGTGTGCGACACTGATGTACCAGTGCTATTGCTGACCTATTAAAAACGCCACGTTCATATTTGTGGATGAAATCTAGCTCTGCCAAGACCCCCTCCAAAGTTCATTCCAGTTGACGATGTTCGAAAGCACTTGATGTTGATGAGATACTTGGCTTTCATTCCTCAACGGGGTGACACAGCGCGTCTCAATTCTTTGGTCGCAGCAAGTCGACTGCTTGGCCAATGTTCAAAGAACACCATGACCTGTTGGACGGTCAAGGGCCTCGGCAAAGGTGAAATCACCGATGACGTCATCAAATCATCCGAGGTTTTCACAGCTGCAAGGTATATGGAGGACCGCATGTAGACAGTTGTGATGAGGCGGTCTCAACAAACTCTACCTCCAGCATCCGATTCGACATTATGAGTATGCACCAGCAAGCAAGTGTTGACCAATCCCACCCTCTCCACCAATGTGTCCCCCAAGTGCCGCATCCATGGGCTGGACCCACAAAGACGAACAGCTGGTGCCACGCTCACTCGCCCTCCCTCAGATTCCGAAGGAGTGTTCGGAGGTCGTGTGTTGTGGGTGCACCGATGCTTACCTCAGGATGCATTGTTACTGCAGACTACTGGGATTACCATGTACCGAAGGTTCCAGACGTCATAGCCAACACAACATATGTCAGAACATTTTGGAGAACTGATTATTATTACGTAATTTATCTTCACAGGACTTCTGGTTATATACTATATAGCATTGCTTTTTAATAAAAAAAAAAATTCCAAGTGACCAATGAAGAAGTACTTCATGATCGGCAATAAAAGACAAAAGAAGGCTTTTTTTTTCGTTTCAAGTCCTCTGTGTGGTATTTTAAATACCATCAACCAAACATTCAAGGTGAATGTTCTATGTATATTAAATGTTTGGAGATTAAGCATGAAGAAAAAAAAAAAACGAACTTTTAAACTGAGGAAAAATAGACGTCGATCCCGTATTTACCTCATTTAATAGCGGAAATGACGTCACGCCATTCCAACAGGAAGTGCGTCATATATATTCATCATGCGTTTATGATTATCCATATGTAACATCGGTTTTCTAACACACACACACACACACACACACACACACACACACACACACACACACACACACACACACACGGTGTAGCCATGCCCACGGGGAGGGGCATGATGATGATGCATGATGGGCGTGATGGTGGAGGAGTGGCCGTGGGGTTCGGCAAGGGATATGAGGTGTGCACGCCGCCTGAGGCGTCGTAGTAATGCTGGAGTCGGCCGGCTCGTGAGTGGACCGAGTACGGAATAAAGGGGAGCCGCGGGCACAGTACGCCCTGGCTCGCACTCGTGCAACACAGCCCGGCTCGACTGTTCCTCCGCTTCGTGTCTGCCTGCTAAGCATCTCCCATATTCAGTAGAGTACAGTTGGCGAACGAGGATCTTCGAATCGACGTGTGTAAGGGCGGCAAATGACCCGTGCGGTTCCAGTATACGGAGCCAAAGGTCTCGCCGGCGCGAACATGGCAAAGGGTCGGTGCATGGCAAACGTACGCGTGCCCGCCTTCGTCGGAATCGACTTCGGCCACGTCGAGTGGGCAACGTTCGTTCATTTGGTTCATTTTCTTGTTCGTTTTGTCGAGGATACGCGTTTCGGCTCGAACGCGGCGTTGGACGTCGCGCAAGCTCTGGAGAATGTCCGAGGTCTCGATGGTCGGGACACAGCAGATGGTCTAGGGGTCATCGCAATGGGCCAGGCACGCACGGCCATGCGCACGGTCTGCGGCGCGGGTCGTGGGCGAGCGTGGCAATGCAATCACTCGGACGGCGGTCTGGGCTCTCGAGGTCGTCTACGGTGTGTGGGCCGAGGGTCATCGCCCATTGTTACGGTCATAGATGGCGGTGTGCGAGGCGATCCTTTCCGTCCGCGTCGAAACCTGCTTGCAATTGATCCGGAAATGGCAAGATCAGTGGCAGGGGGGGGGGGGGGAAGTGAGCGAGGCACGGATCGGGTGTCGAATTGGGTCCACTCGTGCTGGCCGCGCATCGCATTCGGCTGTGCCGTGCAGATTCACGGCAGAGGAGCGTCCGGCACGGTTCAGAGATCATTTTATTTCTGGTCTGCAAGCAGCCATTGACCGACATCACATTCGACTCGGCGATCGCGACTGTTTCATCTGTCGAGCAGACACCGGTGACCGCGCAAGTCCGCGCGATGGCTCAAGTGCCGCAGGGTGCTCGCGCGCCTAGCGGTGTGGGACGAGAGCGCGCACCGCAGCACGGTCGCACCGGGAGCGAAGGGGCACCGCAGCAGGACCCCAGTGACCTGGAGATCAGCCTGCAGCCGGGGCATGATGATGCCGGCGAGCCGGAGCAGGAGCCGGGCTCGGCGAGCCGGACCCTTTTGGGTCGGAACGGGTTCCGGTTCGTGCCTCCAGATGTGCCAGTGCTCTCTTCGAGACCTTCGTCGAATACCGAGGGCGAGGCTCTGGCGGTGGGGGCCGCGTCGATGCAGCGGGAGCCACCGTTCGTTGCTGCCTGCGGCGATGATGTGCGCTCCAGGAGCGGCGAGAGCCATATCGGCTCTCGCGATGAGTTCCCGCGCTTCGTTCGCGATGAGTTCCCGCGCTGTGGCAAGGTTCGTGAGGCAATGCGCATCGGTGTGGTTCAGGCAGCTTCAACAGGTGGCGGTGGGCCCGTGGCGTAAAAGGGAGTCGCGAGTCGCAGCATCAAGTCGACAACCAAGAAGCGGACTCGTGATGTGGGTTGTGGGTTGTTGTTCAGGGCATATGTGTTTTTCCTTGCTCTATTGATGCAGTTTAACGTTGTTGAAATAAATGCCAGCAGTTCTCGTGTAAAAGTGGATGTGGCGGAGATCAGTCAATGGGAGTTGGATTATGATCAATGTGATATGGGGGCGAATAAAGAAGGTTTGTTAGCCTCCAGTTGCTCCAGGCCGCAGGTAATTGCTTTGTCTTGTACTGGGATTTTATCAAAAAAGCGCGCTGTACGGAAAAATGAATTCGCAATGGTTCGAATGTTATTCCTATTGATTTATAACGAGCTTATGGTTGAAGTGGGGTTTAAATGGAATTACTACCGTCTAACTGCCGTGTGGGTCTCGGAGATCGACTCGGAGCCGGGACTCGTGCGCTGGTCGGCGTTACCCCCACCTCTGCTTTCAGCGAGGTCAGACGTGCCTGGCGCCTGGTGCGTGGTTCTCTGGGTGCGCTCAAGGCCGTTTTGGCCATGCGGTGGAATCTTAACTGATTATGGTGCGTGAGGGTTGGGGAGTGTTTGTTGCTTCCAGCCAAGGGTGCTGTTCAGCGCCCCCACCAAGGTCGGTTGGGTCTGGCGGTGGCGCCGCGGAGTTTCCAGACAGCGGGGGTCCGGCCTCGAAAGGTTTATCTGTTTCAGGTCTGCCTGGGGGCGGGTTTGCTGAGTCGTGCTGCTGTGCTTCTCCAGTAGCTCGCTTCCACGCATTATATGATGTGATGTGCTGTTATACTTCGCTGTTTTCATTTTATTTGCATGATTATTATACCGAGGTTCTTCGTGTTGTCTATGCTTCTTATAATACTGATCATTTAATAATCATACTTTTAGGAGGGAGGAGTGTGGTGTAGCCATGCCCACGGGGAGGGGCATGATGATGATGCATGATGGGCGTGATGGTGGAGGAGTGGCCGTGGGGTTCGGCAAGGGATATGAGGTGTGCACGCCGCCTGAGGCGTCGTAGTAATGCTGGAGTCGGCCGGCTCGTGAGTGGACCGAGTACGGAATAAAGGGGAGCCGCGGGCACAGTACGCCCTGGCTCGCACTCGTGCAACACAGCCCGGCTCGACTGTTCCTCCGCTTCGTGTCTGCCTGCTAAGCATCTCCCATTCCAGTACAGTACAACACACACACACACACACACACACACACACACACACACACACACACACACACACACACACACACACACACACACACACACACACACACACACACACACACACACACACACACACACACACACACACCGTGTATGATTTGTAAAAACATCAGACATCAAAGACTGAGCGGAAAATAGTGAAGAATAAATAGTGAGCAAAAAAATTAATGTGAGACATGACAAGACCCCGTCTCTCGTCGCCGGTAATCAGTTATTAAAACATATTGAAATAATAACACTTTAAAGCAAAAATGAATGTAATGTTTGAAAAAGGATTATGAAACAAATGCGAACCTCCAGCAGTGTTTCCTGAATGTGCCTGAAACCATTGAACTTCTTCTTCGTCTTCGTCTTCGTCGTCTTCTTCTTCTTCTTCTTCTGGTTCTTCTTCTTCTCCTTTCTCTGGTTCTTCTTCTTCTTCTTTTGGTTCTTCTTCTTCTTCTTCTTCTTACTCGTATTCTTCTTCTTCTTCTTCTTCAAGATGTAATGGCGTTTCAGAGCCGTGAGGCTCTATATACGCCACGCAACTAAACACTTCGGCTGGAGCAGGCGAGTACGGGCGACTTTACACCGTTGGTTTGGACGCGTTTATTTTATAAATTTCCACAACGATTTGCGGAGTCGAGGGTGCTACCGGCTCAAAATGGCGCTTCCAATTTGCATTCGTTCGTTTATTCAACAATTATTTCCTCTATCAGATTTTAAATGAGACCGTTTCTCGTGAATAATGTTCGGATGAACAACTTGCTTGGCTCTTAATGTTCCTTGCTTCGTTTATGTTTCAAAAGTTGATGACGAAACAATTTCCGGTGACGTCACTGTGACGCATTCCACTTCGAATTCATCAAAGTTTCAACTGCCAAATGGCGCGAAAAATCCGATTAAAATTCGAGCACGCAGAATGTTGGTTTCAACGCAAGGAACCGTCTACATATTACGTACGCAAAACGTAGACGGACGTTCACTCCACACCCAAGGAGTACATATCGTTCCTCGCTTGATATCATGCAGGATGGCTCCTTACTGGCTTCCACACCGATCTTTAATAGTCAGTCAGTGAGAAAGAGCTTTCTATATGAGATACCTGTTAAAAAGTGAGTTGTCACTGAGGATGCTGTCGGCAAAGTGGGAGAAAAATAAATAACAAGCCGGTAGGCGACATGGGTGGTCGCTACATAATTGCATACTAGTCATACAGTTTTTGACGGATCGGGCTGAACATTTTTGACAAAGAGCTTGATTATAGTGCGCATAAAAGCGCGGAAGCCGATTTTTGAATTTCGAAAAAAAATATTTTTTAGGATTTTTCAAAAATTTCAAAGTCCCGTTGCTAGGCAACGGTGGTGTCCATAGCAACGGTGCTCAAAATCATACAACAAGATCCAGGTATGAACCTACCTGTCAAGTTTCATCAAAATCGGTTGACTCCTCTGGCCTCCAGAGCTGTCCATTACATACAAACAAACAGACAAGCCGGGAGGCGACGAGAGACCCGCTCGGATCGAAGCGCTGGATACGATGCTTTTCATTCCGACCGATCCACCGACGAAGATTCATTGCCAAGATGTATTGGTTCACATACAATTGTTCCTCTGCCTGGCAAGATTTTTTCCTATTGCGTATTTTGCCAACTGGCACTCCTCATAAAAAAATGACGGTAAATACACACCCTATTTTTGAAGGACTACCATTTGAAAAATAAAACCGAAACCAAAAATCGGCTCGAGTAAAATTTTCTAAATATCTCAAAGTGTTTAATTCCGAAGTCTCGTTTCTCCACATTCAAAACTGTAGGACAAGTATTGAAAATAGTGAACGCGGTTTTTCGGCGCTGTATAGCAACAGGTGGTTGCTTAGCAACGAAACTCAAACGCGCATACTCCCGCCGCATATGGCACCTGTTCGCCAAGTTTCTTCGAAATCGGTTTGCTGGTTTGTGCTGTGGAGCCTCGCGTTGCACACACACACACACACACACACACACACACACACACACACACACACACACACACACACACACACACACACACACACACACACACACACACACACGGAAAACTCGACAATCAGGGTACTCTAGCGAATCCAACAAGCCGGTAGGCAATATGAGTGGTCGTTATATAATTGCATACTCGTCAGTTTTTGACGGATCGGGTTGAAATTTTTTGACAAAGAGGTTGATTATAGTACGCATAAAAGCGTGGAAGCCGATTTTTGATTTTCGAAAAAAAAATTTTTTTTAGGATGAAAAAAAAAAAATCAAAGTCCCGTTGCTAGGCAACGGTGGCGTCCATAGCAACGGTGCTCAAAAGCATAGAACTAGATCCTGGTATGAACCTACCTGTCAAGTTTCATCAAAATCGGTTGACTCCTCTGGCCTCCAGACCTGTCCATTACTTACAAACAAACAAACAAACGGAAAAAGTGAAAACAAGGGTAGTCTCGCGACCACCAAAAAGGAAGATAACGATCACAAATGGTATTGATGCGGTCTTGTCTGCTCGATGAGTAGTTCATAAGGTGTGTGCAGCTTTCCAATAAGCCTGGTTGAGCACAAAAGCACAAACTACACACCAACTAGGGTAAAGGGGTGGGGAAAGGGGGGGGGTGGTGGTCTCCTGTGCAGTGGCACTCTTCAACTCAACCGCAGCTGTCACTCTCAGGCTGACTCTCGACGACTGCAACTCCAACTACAAATTTGCATCCATGCACGCCCCTGGCTCTCTCACAACTGTTCTAACTCCAAGTTAGTGCCCGCACACATTACTTTAGAGCCGTCTTCTTTTTTCCGGATGCAGCACAAGGATGCGTGGCTGAAGGCGTGGGCTGTGCTTGAGATGATGCAGTGCCCTCTGTAGGTTAGTACAGGAAGTCGTAATTTGTTCAGGGTGCCGGCGATAGCTCGCCTACTTTTCTCAAAAGACACCGTGGGATCTTTAACATCCACCAACTAATGGCAGCAGACGGGATGCCAGTTTGACGTCCATCCGAGGGACGGCACACACTGATGAATAACGCAACCTGTGAAACACCGAGATGAGTTTATAGCTGGGTCGGGATTCAAACCCAGGCGAGACAACTTGGAGGTGAGTATGCATAGCCAAATAATAAATGAACCGTTTTTACAGCCATTTTTCCCTGCTGTGCAGGGGTTGGCTTTTTCTTGAGGCAATGTTTTATGGCCGGATGCCCTTCCTGACGCCAACCCTGGTCGCCTCTTACGACACACAGGGATATGGTACACCTATTCTAACCGGGGCGGACACCGGGACCAGTACACTGGAACTCACTAAATAAGAACAGAGTTCAATTTGTTCGACCACTTTATTAGCGTGGAACGACAATAATCAAACAAGTATTGAGCAGGTTGAAACACCCACAACATCCCTGGCTCCGGCTCAGGCTGCCCATGCGCACTGGCACAGGGGACCGTCGATATGTGGAATTACCGTAAAGTACAATGTTCTCTATCTCCCTCCGAGTCTTTATTATGTTAATAGATAAAGGCTGAGAAAATATTAAGTTTAATGAATGAACAAAAGTTGATATCGCCCATCGTGTGACTATTCCATGGAGTAGTCCTTGTGCCAGGCAGGCACGCTGGTCGCTCTGGTGGATCGGCGTTGACCTATTGCTGGTGCTGGTGGTGTCACATCGGGCCCCAGTGGGGATGGGGCTCTCGGGGTTTCAGGGGCCGATGGTGGCGTCTGAAGGATCGCGCGCCTCGGTGTGCCTCGTCCTGGTGCTGCTGGCGTGTCTGAAACGGGTGTCGTCTTGCGCCGGGGTGTGCATACTGACGTCAGTGCCGGCGTGGGCCCCGTTGGCGTCGCAGATGTCACGGGTTCGCTGTCGAGGTCAGGCAGTTGCGGTGTTACAACGGGTGCAGGTACAGTGATGCGGGTTGCTAGATCATCATAGATAGACCGGGGTGGCAGCTGGTCATTGCGAACTGGGCTAAACTTGCGCAGGAATTTCCTGTTCCGAAGTGTGACTCTGCCCGAGCCGTCGATCTTGATCACGTATTGATCGTGTTGGTGTACTTCCACGATACTGCCTGTCTTGTCCCATTTTTTTGGGTGGAATCCTGTCTGGTTCTGTACGCGGACTAGGTCCCCTACAGCAAGTGGCGGAAGGCGTTTGGTGTGTTCTGCCCAGGTGTCGGCTGTGCGGATATGACGTTTGTGGAGGGCCTCCTCCCTCGCTTTCAGGGTCTCATCCCAAGTGTCGTGCGGTCTGTACTTCCCGGGGATAATTGGGATGAAATCGCGTATCGGGCGGCCGAAGACACACATTGCCGGGAAGATCTTCGTGTCAGGGTCAGGCGTGTTACGATATTGTAGTATCGCTCTCTGCACAGCGTCAGTGTCAAGTTCTCCCTGCGGGCTGGTGTTGTCTGTGATAAGTCGTTTCATTGTCTTAACTCCAATCTCCGTGCGACAGTTGCTGTGAGGGAAGGCCAGCGATGACGAGCGGTGGTGTACGCCCCATCTGTGCAGGAATGACCTGGTCTCGGTGGAGGTGAACTCCGATCCCCCATCCGACGCGAGCTCTTCTGGTGTCCCGTACGTCACGAAGGCACGACGTAAGTGGTTTATGAGTCCGGCGGCACCACCCGTCGACTTTGAGATGATCGGCCAGTTCGAGTATCTGTCCACCGTCACAAGGTAGTGTGCACCCCTGTGTACAAAGAAGTCCGAGCACACTGCCTGAAAGGGGTAAATGACCGGGATAGGTGGAGTTGGTGGCGCTCCAGGCTGTGATGGTGCCATCCGGTGGCAGTGTTCGCAGTTTTTCCGAGTGGCGCTGATGTCGGCCGACATGCCTGGCCAGAATACAGAGGATTCTGCATGGGCGGTCATCATTGATACGTCCTGGTGGGCAGCGTGTAGGGCGCTCAGCACATCGCCGCGGAGTGAGGGTGGTATGACTACTCGGTCCTTGTATAGGATCACTCCATCTGTCGATGTAATGTTCTCGCGGTACTGGTGATAGTCGCGAATTGTCTCTGGCATCTCGATTTTTGAGTCGGGGATGCCGTTCATTGTCATTCCCTCCAATATGTGCATATCGCCATCGCTGCTGGTGGCTTCCCTGACGCGATCCCATGTTACTGATCGCAATGATTCGAGGCCCGCGGCGCACCATGCCAGGTTGTCCTCCTCGACGTCGTCGTCATACTCCGGCTCAGTTTGGCGTAGGAGAGACAGGACGTCGGTGTGCGTGCTTGGTTGGAGGTGGGTCGCTATGGTGGCATTGTCATCTGGAAGGTTCATGAGTGGAGGTCGCGTGGTGCCGACCGGCCTGCGCGACATGGCATCTGCCGCCTTGTTCTTTATGCCCGGGATATGTATGATGCGGAAGCGATAATGCAGGGTCTTCTCCTTGAGGTTCCTGAGGCGGGGGTTGGGTATGTCATCAAGTGCTCTGTCCAAAAGGAGTTTCAGCAGTGGTTTGTGGTCTACCGCAACGATCAGGTTCTCGCAGCCCAGTACGAAGTAGCGCGCCTTTTCCAAGGCGTCCGCGACTGCGAGAGCCTCGCCCTCTATGGGCGCGTATCTGGATTCTGCCGCGTGTGTAAATCTGCTGCCGACCAGGGTTATTTTCCATCCATCAGTGCAGCAGAATGGTCTAACTGGTACGCATCGGCAGTGCTTTTGAAGCAACCAGAATCCGATTCCCTCCTTCGACCAGTCCGTGGCGATGCATGTTGGCTTAGTTTTGTCAAATATGTGGACACCGTGTTCGATTTTTTGTACGATCACGTCTTTCGACTCGCGGAATATGTCCTCTAACTCCATGGACCACTGGAAGCGTTCTCCACTTTTCAGGAGCTTCCGGAATGGCTGCATTCGTTCGGCCATACTAAAGGCGTATGCCACCTGGTTGACAAGCCCAAACCACGATCTGACGTCGGTGATGTTACGCGGTTGTGGGAAATCGTGGATTGCTTCCAGGTAGCGGCTGCACGGTCGCACGTCGGTCATGGTGATGGTGAAGCCCGCGAAGTCCACCGTAGGTGCGCTGAAGACAAACTTCTCTGGGTTGAGGATGATTCCATTCCGGCCGCATATATCCAGCCATTGGACCGCCTGGAAGTAGCTCCCCTCAATCGTGTCTGACCATAGTAGCGTGTCATCTGCGCACTTGGTCTTGTTACCAATGTCCGCGACGATCTCATCGTATCGTCGTGAGTAACCGTCCCCCGATGCCATATACCCTTGTGGGGAAGATAGGTACCGGTAGCGCCCCCATGGAGTGATGAAGGTCATCTTGTGGCGGTCGTCCTCGTGTAGGCAGACGCTATGGTAACCGTTCCATGCGTCGAATACTGTCTTGCGCTTCCCGTTAGGTACGCGTCTCGCCTGGTGGAACGGGGATTGGGTGTGGTGGGTCTCGCGGAACGCATGCTTGTTCAAGGCCTGAAAGTCGACGGTGCGTCACGGCTTGCCATTCTTTTTCGCGCAAATTACCATGCGGTGACACCATGTCACCGGCGTGCCGACGGGTACTTCCTCCAACACGCCGAGCCGAACGTCCTGGTCGAGGCCTGCTTTTACCTCATCTTGCCAATGTATGGCCACGGAGATGGGAGTGTGGTGGGCAACCGGTGTCGCGTTCTCACTGAGCATAAGACGTAGTGGCGGGCCGGTCATTCTCGGTAGTGGCTGGTGTGGGCACGTGTTGAATGTGCTCTGAGCATACATCCTGAGTAAATGTGACTGTAGTGCCTCTCTGTTGGCCTCGGTCGCTGGCATGGGGAGTGCGGTCGGCTTGGTCGGCGGCTCCGCGCGTCGCGGGCAGTTGCACAATTCCGAGGTCGTCAGATTCACCTCTCCGAGTGTCGGGAATCTGTCCAAGATCATTCCCAGGTCCATGCAGGCCGCGCGGGAGAGGAATATGCGGTCCGAAGAGTCAGTGACGTACGCGATTTGGCGCGTCTCCAATCTCCGAGCGTCGTCACTGTTACCGGCGAATCTGACTACCATGGCTCCGAGGATACGAATTCCTCTGTTGTTTGCGGCCTTCATGGTCATGGATACAGGTATGAGGTCCTCGGTACTCAGGCCCATTTGTTGGACGACTTTAATGCCGATCAGGCAGCTCTGGCACCCCGTGTCTGCCATAGCGGGTAGGGTTACCGCGCGGGTGTGTTTCAGGAGGTTAAAACCCAGCGCTTTGTAATCCTCGCGCTTGTTGGTGAGAGTGAGGTTGACGTATGGCTGCGGGTCGGATATGCGTTTCATCCACTTATCGCACATATCATCGTACAGGTGGTGAGCGAGGGGAAGCGTGCGTATTTCGTCCTCTGTGCTGGCCATGGTGACCGTGCATAGCTCGACGAAGGCTGCCGTCTGCTCGTCGTACATCCCGTCGGTCTCCTTAGATGGGGGTCTTGCCGATCGGACGCCCAGGCACGCCTTGTCGAGGTGATTCTGGCGGTCACACTTCCGGCACTTTTTACCGTATCCGGGGCACTCGGCGCGTCTGGCGCGCCATTGAGGCGTTTTGCCGTGGCCCACCTCACCGCAGTAGATGCATACTCCTTCGGGCTTGGCCTTCCGTTTTTCCGGCCTGGCTCCTACTCTGGCGCGGACGTCCTGTTGCTTTCCCCGCCAATACGAACTACTGATGGCGTCCGTGCTCTGAGTGTCAAGCAGGCGCGATGCCGAGCGTTTTCCAGACTCTTTGGCCTCGATATACTCTATCATGTCCTTTAATGGCATGTCCTGGTTCTTCTCACCGAGTAGGTCAAGTTGTATTGCTTGGTCCGCGATGCCACGGGCAACCACGTTGCGCAATATCTCTTCCGTGAAGTCGTTGACCTGATCGCACCCCGCCTTGGTGCACTTCATTTCATACTTGCATGTGTCCGCCTGCCCCTTGATGCGGGCGTGGAACGACCGCACGGGCTCCTCGTGTCCCTGCCGCATGTTAGACAGGGCCACTCGAGCTACCATCGTGTTCTCCGTCCGGATGGCGAGCGCCTTCATGGCGGCGAGGACGTCTTCTTCATCGCTGCCCACGAGGCTCCGACCCGCCGCGCGAGTGAGGTCCTTTCTCAGCTCCTCCTCACAGCACTCCAGGAGCTGCGCGACTATGTCGGGTCCGACAAGCTTAGTACCTGTTTTGTATTCGCCCCAGCGGGTTATGAAGTACGACCAGGCCTCGCCCGTTCCGGCCAGTGCTATGGAGGGACGCTTGAGTTTCTCCATCTTGGCATTCGGGCTTGCCGCCCTGGGGGCGGCGACGTGCACAGTGGCGTGTATACTCAACATGGCCGCCACCACTGCCGCCTCTGCGTGTGTTGCCAAATAGTCACAACCCTCGATCGGGCACTCTGCTTCCACCGGCGCCATAGGAACAGTTATTCTGGAGTAAACGTTCTATTTTCGGTGATGCACAAGTGTGTACAGTGTCCTGGGGGCGAAGATTGGGTACAGTACCCGAGAAATCCAAACTCACTGTCGATGTTCTCGTGGTCCGTTTTCACCCAGTCGTGTCCTCCTCAGCACCGACGATCTTTACTCGACTGCATCAAGTTGTTTGATTATAAATAAGAACAGAGTTCAATTTGTTCGACCACTTTATTAGCGTGGAACGACAATAATCAAACAAGTATTGAACAGGTTGAAACACCCACAACATCCCTGGCTCCGGCTCAGGCTGCGCATGCGCACTGGCACAGGGGACCGTCGATATGTAGAAGTACCGTAAAGTACAATGTTCTCTATCTCCCTCCGAGTCTTTATTATGTTAATAGATAAAGGCTGAGAAAATATTAAGTTTAATGAATGAACAAAAGTTGATATTGCCCATCGTGTGACTATTCCATGGAGTAGTCCTTGTGCCAGGCAGGCACGCTGGTCGCTCTGGTGGATCGGCGTTGACCTATTGCTGGTGCTGGTGGTGTCACATCGGGCCCCAGTGGGGATGGGGCTCTCGGGGTTTCAGGGGCCGATGGTGGCGTCTGAAGGATCGCGCGCCTCGGTGTGCTTTGTCCTGGTGCTGCTGGCGTGTCTGAAACGGGTGTCGTCTTGCGCCGGGGTGTGCATACTGACGTCAGTGCCGGCGTGGACCCCGTTGGCGTCGCAGATGTCACGGGTTCGCTGTCGAGGTCAGGCAGTTGCGGTGTTACAACGGGTGCAGGTACAGTGATGCGGGTTGCTAGATCATCATAGATAGACCGGGGTGGCAGCTGGTCATTGCGAACTGGGCTAAACTTGCGCAGGAATTTCCTGTTCCGAAGTGTGACTCTGCCCGAGCCGTCGATCTTGATCACGTATTGGTCGTGTTGGCATACCTCCACGATACTGCCTGTCTTGTCCCATTTTTTTGGGTGGAATCCTGTCTGGTTCTGTACGCGGACTAGGTCCCCTACAGCAAGTGGCGGAAGGCGTTTGGTGTGTTCTGCCCAGGTGTCGGCTGTGCGGATATGACGTTTGCGGAGGGCCTCCTCCCTCGCTTTCAGGGTCTCATGCCAAGTGTCGTGCGGTCTGTACTTCCCGGGGATAATTGGGATGAAATCGCGTATCGGGCAGCCGAAGACACACATTGCCGGGGAGATCTTCGTGTCAGGGTCAGGCGTGTTACGATATTGTAGTATCGCTCTCTGCACAGCGTCAGTGTCAAGTTCTCCCTGCGGGCTGGTGTTGTCCGTGATAAGTCGTTTCATTGTCTTAACTCCAATCTCCGCGCGACAGTTGCTGTGAGGGAAGGCCACCGATGACAAGCGGTGGTGTACGCCCCATCTGTGCAGGAATGACCTGGTCTCGGTGGAGGTGAACTCCGGTCCCCCATCCGACGCGAGCTCTTCTGGTGTCCCGTACGTCACGAAGGCACGACGTAAGTGGTTTATGAGTCCGGCGGCACCACCCGTCGACTTTGAGATGATCGGCCAGTTTGAGTATCTGTCCACCGTCACAAGGTAGTGTGCACCCCTGTGTACAAAGAAGTCCGAGCACACTGCCTGAAAGGGGTAAATGACCGGGATAGGTGGAGTTGGTGGCGCTCCAGGCTGTGATGGTGCCATCCGGTGGCAGTGTTCACAGTTTTTCCGAGTGGCGCTGATGTCGGCCGACATGGCTGGCCAGAATACAGAGGATTCTGCATGGGCGGTCATCATTGATACGCCCTGGTGGGCAGCGTGTAGGGCGCTCAGCACATCGCCGCGGAGTGAGGGTGGTATGACTACTCGGTCCTTGTATAGGATCACTCCATCTGTCGATGTAATGTTCTCGCGGTACTGGTGATAGTCGCGAATTGTCTCTGGCATCTCGATTTTTGAGTCGGGGATGCCGTTCATTGTCATTCCCTCCAATATGTGCATATCGCCATCGCTGCTGGTGGCTTCCCTGACGCGATCCCATGTTACTGATCGCAATGATTCAAGGCCCGCGGCGCACCATGCCAGGTTGTCCTCCTCGACGTCGTCGTCATACTCCGGCTCAGTTTGGCGTAGGAGAGACAGGACGTCGGTGTGCGTGCTTGGTTGGAGGTGGGTCGCTATGGTGGCATTGTCATCTGGAAGGTTCATGAGTGGAGGTCGCGTGGTGCCGACCGGCCTGCGCGACATGGCATCTGCCGCCTTGTTCTTTATGCCCGGGATATGTATGATGCGGAAGCGATAACGCAGGGTCTTCTCCTTGAGGTTCCTGAGGCGGGGGTTGGGTATGTCGTCAAGTGCTCTGTCCAAAAGGAGTTTCAGCAGTGGTTTGTGGTCTACCGCAACGATCAGGTTCTCACAGCCCAGTACGAAGTAGCGCGCCTTTTCCAAGGCGTCCGCGACTGCGAGAGCCTCGCCCTCTATGGGCGCGTATCTGGATTCTGCCGCGTGTGTAAATCTGCTGCCGACCAGGGTTATTTTCCATCCATCAGTGCAGCAGAATGGTCTAACTGGTACGCATCGGCAGTGCTTTTGAAGCAACCAGAATCCGATTCCCTCCTTCGACCAGTCCGTGGCGATGCATGTTGGCTTAGTTTTGTCAAATATGCGGACACCGTGTTCGATTTCTTGTACGATCACGTCTTTCGACTCGCGGAATATGTCCTCTAACTCCATGGACCACTGGAAGCGTTCTCCACTTTTCAGGAGCTTCCGGAATGGCTGCATTCGTTCGGCCATACTAAAGGCGTATGCCACCTGGTTGACAAGCCCGAACCACGATCTGACGTCGGTGATGTTACGCGGTTGTGGGAAATCGTGGATTGCTTCCAGGTAGCGGCTGCACGGTCGCACGTCGGTCATGGTGATGGTGAAGCCCGCGAAGTCCACCGTGGGTGCGCTGAAGACAAACTTCTCTGGGTTGAGGATGATTCCATTCCGGCCGCATATATCCAGCCATTGGATCGCCTGGAAGTAGCTCCCCTCAATCGTGTCTGACCATAGTAGCGTGTCATCTACGCACTTGGTCTTGTTACCAATGTCCGCGACGATCTCATCGTATCGTCGTGAGTAACCGTCCCCCGATGCCATATACCCTTGTGGGACAGATAGGTACCGGTAGCGCCCCCATGGAGTGATGAAGGTCGTCTTGTGGCGGTCGTCCTCGTGTAGGCGGACGCTATGGTAACCGTTCCATGCGTCGAATACTGTCTTGCGCTTCCCGTTAGGTACGCGTCTCGCCTGGTGGAACGGGGATTGGGTGTGGTGGGTCTCGCGGAACGGATGCTTGTTCAAGGCCTGAAAGTCGACGGTGCGTCGCGGCTTGCCATTCTTTTTTGCGCAAATTACCATGCGGTGACACCATGTCACCGGCGTGCCGACGGGTACTTCCTCCAACACGCCGAGCCGAATGTCCTGGTCGAGGCCTGCTTTTACCTCATCTTGCCAATGTATGGCCACGGAGATGGGAGTGTGGTGGGCAACCGGTGTCGCGTTCTCACTGAGCATAAGACGTAGTGGCGGGCCGGTCATTCTCGGTAGTGGCTGGTGTGGGCACGTGTTGAATGTGCTCTGAGCATACATCCTGAGTAAATGTGACTGTAGTGCCTCTCTGTTGGCCTCGGTCGCTGGCATGGGGAGTGCGGTCGGCTTGGTCAGCGGCTCCGCGCGTCGCGGGCAGTCGCACAATTCCGAGGTCGTCAGATTCACCTCTCCAAGTGTCGGGAATCTGTCCGAGATCATTCCCAGGTCCATGCAGGCCGCGCGGGAGAGGAATATGCGGTCCGAAGAGTCCGTCACGTACGCGATTTGGCGCGTCTCCAATCTCCGAGCATCGTCACTGTTACCGGCGAATCTGACTACCACGGCTCCGAGGATACGAATTCCTTTGTTGTTTGCGGCCTTCATGGTCATGGATACAGGTATGAGGTCCTCGGTACTCAGGCCCATTTGTTGGACGACTTTAATGCCGATCAGGCAGCTCTGGCACCCGGTGTCTGCCATAGCGGGTAGGGTTACCGCGCGGGTGTGTTTCAGGAGGTTAAAACCCAGCGCTTTGTAATCCTCGCGCTTGTTGGTGAGAGTGAGGTTGACGTATGGCTGCGGGTCGGATATGCGTTTCATCCACTTATCGTACATATCATCGTACAGGTGGTGAGCGAGGGGAAGCGCGCGCATTTCGTCCTCTGTGCTGGCCATGGTGACCGTGCATAGCTCGACGAAGGCTGCCGTCTGCTCGTCGTACATCCCGTCGGTCTCCTTAGATGGGGGTCTTGCCGATCGGCCGCCCAGGCACGCCTTGTCGAGGTGATTCTGGCGGTCACACTTCCGGCACTTTTTACCGTATCCGGGGCACTCGGCGCGTCTGGCGCGCCATTGAGGCGTTTTGCCGTGGCCCACCTCACCGCAGTAGATGCATACTCCTTCGGGCTTGGCCTTCCGTTTTTCCGGCCTGGCTCCTACTCTGGCGCGGACGTCCTGTTGCTTTCCCCGCCAATACGAACTACTGATGGCGTCCGTGCTCTGAGTGTCAAGCAGGCGCGATGCCGAGCGTTTTCCAGACTCTTTGGCCTCGATATACTCTATCATGTCCTTTAATGGCATGTCCTGGTTCTTCTCACCGAGTAGGTCAAGTTGTATTGCTTGGTCCGCGATGCCACGGGCAACCACGTTGCGCAATATCTCTTCCGTGAAGTCGTTGACCTGATCGCACCCCGCCTTGGTGCACTTCATTTCATACTTGCATGTGTCCGCCTGCCCCTTGATGCGGGCGTGGAACGACCGCACGGGCTCCTCGTGTCCCTGCCGCATGTTAGACAGGGCCACTCGAGCTACCATCGTGTTCTCCGTCCGGATGGCGAGCGCCTTCATGGCGGCGAGGACGTCTTCTTCATCGCTGCCCACGAGGCTCCGACCCGCCGCGCGAGTGAGGTCCTTTCTCAGCTCCTCCTCACAGCACTCCAGGAGCTGCGCGACTATGTCGGGTCCGACAAGCTTAGTACCTGTTTTGTATTCGCCCCAGCGGGTTATGAAGTACGACCAGGCCTCGCCCGTTCCGGCCAGTACTATGGAGGGACGCTTGAGTTTCTCCATCTTGGCATTCGGGCTTGCCGCCCTGGGGGCGGCGACGTGCACAGTGGCGTGTATACTCAACATGGCCGCCACCACTGCCGCCTCTGCGTGTGTTGCCAAATAGTCACAACCCTCGATCGGGCACTCTGCTTCCACCGGCGCCATAGGAACAGTTATTCTGGAGTAAACGTTCTATTTTCGGTGATGCACACGTGTGTACAGTGTCCTGGGGGCGAAGATTGGGTTCAGTACCCGAGAAATCCAAACTCACTGTCGATGTTCTCGTGGTCCGTTTTCACCCAGTCGTGTCCTCCTCAGCACCGACGATCTTTACTCGACTGCATCAAGTTGTTTGATTATAAATAAGAACAGAGTTCAATTTGTTCGACCACTTTATTAGCGTGGAACGACAATAATCAAACAAGTATTGAACAGGTTGAAACACCCACAACATCCCTGGCTCCGGCTCAGGCTGCGCATGCGCACTGGCACAGGGGACCGTCGATATGAAGAAGTACCGTAAAGTACAATGTTCTCTACTCACTTCGCCGACCTCAGAAGGATGACAGGCTGAGTCAACCCCCTGGTGTTAATTCAGCAGCCAACGGGGCTTGAACTCAAGACCCTGGGATCCCAAGCCGCCACCCTTACCACTAAGCCAACACCAGGCTTCAAATAATAAATGAACCGCCTCACAAAAATATATTGCACAGAAAAAAAAAATTAATGCCTTTAACCAATTTGATAAATAGGTTAATTTGTGTTTTTTTTTGTTTGATTGTTTGTTTCCTCGTGTGGGTGTAATCAAATGTGAGTGGATCTGTCAGATCCCAAAGCTTTTTGGACATGTTTACACCGCCAACAATTCAAACACTATCGTAATTAAAAAGTGTTGCATTTTAAAATCCTGCATCAGCATCGCTATGAGAAGCAATCCCAGCCCTACCTCCAAATAAGCACCTGTGCAACGAACGGGGATGCCTCTTCGCGGTAGTTGTACCCCCTCCCCCCAATGAAAGTTGGGTGCCAAATCTTCCCCATTCTTCCCTGCAGCCCGTTTTCGTCAGGGTAGCGCAGTCACTGTCAGAGTGCTGTTTGGTCCCCATGGACCGGCCCATTCCCTCTCGTCTCCGTCTCTCCATCCATCTCTCTCGAACTCTCCGTCGTGGCTCTGACTTTGTGAAAGGCGGGGGTAGACCATCCTGGATGTGAGGGATCTCTGGGTCGCTCCTGGGAGATCAACCGGCTGTCTCAGAGCAGTGGGCTTCTTCGAGAGAACGGCCGGGGGCTACACAACAACTACTACTAAGCACCTGCAGAATAGCATAACACCTGGAACCGCACAAATAAGATGATCATGGGATTGGGGCTTGGTAAAAAATATCTTCCACTGCAATGGAGTTTAGGTTGATTTTGAATTTTTTTTTTGAGTGAAACTATTCAGGCTGGCAGGATGGTTACACGTATGCATACAGCCTGGATTAGAATCTCAGCACAGCTATAAACGATCACCTTGTTGCTTCGCAGGCAGGGTGATTCAGCAATGCACCGTGGGGCATTCGACTGGGTTTCCTGTCGGCTGGCATTAATTAGTGGACGTTAATGATCCCATTGTGTCCTTCATTAAGGGTAGGCGAGCTATCAGCACCTTGGCTA
>NC_140973.1:16965244-16970244 GCF_056783735.1 Eptatretus burgeri
TTGCCCCGCTGTGGGTACCGGTGTTGGACTCGTGCAGGGCGCACGTTGAACAGCGTGTACAAAATCACGGATTTTGTGCTTCAAAAACGGATCAAAAACGACACACGCCCACTTTTTGCCGTCCAATCGGTGAGCGAGGGGCGATTTGGCCCCGCCTCCAGAACGATCGATATATGCAAATTTGTGGATCAAAAAGCCTTCACGCCCACTTTTTCTCGGGCCAATGGGGAGCGAGGTGAAAGGTCAAAGGGAGGGGGTCAAAGGCGAAGCTACGGGGGGATAAAAGGACCGTGTTCGTCAGTCAGAGCCGTGTGGAAGTCTGGAGCCCGAAGCCTGCAGTAGCTGGAGAAGCTGAAGAGAGTCGAACGAGGAGAGCCCAAAGAAGAGTCCAGGGTGGAGAGTCCAGAGGCGGAGAGGCGGCAGCGGCGAAGGCAGACGAGGGGGTGCTCACGACGGTGCCGGGAGCTGCACGCCCGAGGAAGGCCGGCAGCGCGACCTGGCCGAGGTGGAGACGCACACCAGGGATAATAAAGATCCTCTATACCCCGAGCATCAGCAACCCCCTCCTGTTTCCCCCCGCGCTGAGATAGTGCGACCAAGGGGCCTTTCCCACCCCCTGCCAGACACTGTCCGCGAGGCCCGCGGAGTGAGGCGCCATCGCCGCTCCGCGTCTCATCACCAGACGGGTAGGCGCGACCCGGTCTCGGCCTCAGGCCCGCCTCATTCTTGGGGATGTTCTTTTCCTTGGTTTTGGGTATGTGTTGTCGGCGCCGTCTGTGAGGTAGAATTGTATAAGTGTTGCCGTGTGCTCGGTAGTCGGTATTAGCTCTGCATTGTCTTCACTTTTATATTTGCTTTTTGTGTAAATGGAATTGTGTTTTTTCTGTGTGCTTTTGGTGGAATTGTATATGTGTGCTTCCCGTGTGCCGCGAATAAATGTGCTTTATTATTGAACTGTTCTCCCGCTTCGCTTCGTCTTTTTCTCCCATTGAATCCTCATCTTGCTTCACGTAAAGGGTTGGTAGTGGGCTGAATACGCCCGATAATTAATAGGTCGACGATAACACCGCTCGGTTATTCTGATAGTACGGAACGGGTCGCTTAAGTGGCCCGTGTCCGAAGTCGACCTGCGGCGAGGTGCGATCGCCCGGTCTACCCTCCGCGTGGGTACTTAGGTAGGTCGAATTTGGCGAGCAACCCTATCCCACGCGGGGGCTGATTGGCTCGATCGCGGTGAGACCGAAAGGTCCACCTGTGACTGGTTCCCGGCGTTAGTCCGAGAGGGTCACGACTGGATTGTCCGTCCGGTGGGCGACGTGCCGCGATTCGAGTTACGTGGCCGTCAGCACGCCGGCGGGCGCGAAAATCAGCAACACTGGTGTCAGGTCGTGCGATACAAATTCATCGCCCTCCTCGCGGCACTGGTATCGGAGAACAGGAAAACAGGCTCTCCTGTCTCCAGCGAAATTCACGGGAATCGGTCCAGGGGTGAGAGAAGCGACCCCCGATTCCCTCCAAATTACGAGCGAGTTAAATTAACCCTTCACGAGAAGCAAGATGGCGTCTCAAGGCGAGCGGGAGCCGGGGGTATTAGAAATGTATATGTGTAGTAATGTAGAATCCATGGTCCAGGATGGAATCCCCGTGCAGGAAATGTTGATTGTGCAGGAACACGGACTCGCCCAACTGAACCCAGGGCCCGAGGTGGGTGCGGCAGCGGCCGCGGTGTATGACACCTCCCCCCCCCTCTCCACCAAGACCCTTCCCCAACCCCTGCCGAAACGGCTCACTCAAGCGCACCCGACGTGGCCCAGCTATGCGCCATGCTGGCGGCAATGACAAATGAAATAAAAAACGAAATGAAAGACATGAACAAACAAATAAACGAAAAGATGGATACAAATACAAACGAAATGAAAGGCATGAACGAAAAGATGGATACAAATGAAATGAAAAACGAAATGAACAAGCAAATAAACGGAATGGAAACAAACATGAAGGAGGAAATGAAAAAGTTCCGGGGTGAGACGCGGAACATGGGCCGATGCCTGCAGGCGGGCATGAAGGCCGTGAGCAGGGAACTTAAAATGGCGACTCCACGTGTCGGAACAAACGAGCTGGAAGGGGGTGCAACGGCTGACAGGCCCGCGGTGGAGGCGGGTAAGGAAAAAGTAATTCGGGAGACAAGAGACGAGGTGAAAGTAATTGGGAGGGAGAGAAAAGAACAATTAATACGGAAAGCAAGGATGAGGTACGCGGAGATCGTGAAAGAGCAAGGAGTGAAAAACAGGGAAGGACGGGAGCGACTTAAAGAGAAAGCAAGGTTGACCTACATAAAGATAAGGGAAAGACGCCAGAAAGAAGCAGAGACCAATAAACACGATGAAGACGGGGTAAGTGACGCGCACACACACACGGAGGTAGTGGAGGACAATGGGGGTGAGCTCGCGGAGCGTGTAGAGACCCAGTGCGAGCACCTGGATGGCCTCCTCCAGGAACGAGGGGAGGGAGTATGCCCCCTTGAGGCGAGTCACGACCAGGTGAGTTCGGTCGTGCTTTGCGAGGTTGAGAGGAGGAGTGCTGTGGACAGGTGCACGGAGAGCTTGGGGGGTGTAGAGGCCCCGGAGACCCTTGTGGGGACACAAATCCCCAGTGTGGTTGTCCCTGTGTGTGTGGTGCAAGGTGTGAGTGCGGCACCGTGTGTGGAAGCGACCCCGTGTGTGAGTGGTGTGGTGGCGATGGTGCCGGAGTACGTGCTTCCCAGCACGCCGTGTGTGGATGAGGCACGGAGTGTGAGTGAGGCACCGCGGGTTAGTGCCCCCGCGTGTGTGGGTGAGGCACCGTGTGTGGAAGAGACCGCGTGTGTGAGTGTCGCCGTGTGTATGAGTGAGGTACCGCGGGTGAGTGCCCCCGCGTGTGTGGATGAGGAACCGCGGGTGAGTGCCCCCGCGTGTGTGGATGAGGCACGGAGTGTGAGTGAGGCACCGCGGGTGAGTGCCCCCGCGTGTGTGGATGAGGCACGGAGTGTGAGTGAAGCACCGCGGGTGAGTGCCCCCGCACGCGTGAGTGAACGGCCGTGTGCAAGGTCGCTGTGTGCAAGGGAGACCGTGTGTGTGAGAGAGCGGTATGTGAGGGAGATGTCGGTTGGCATGCGGGAGCACGCAGCCGCGTCTCCCGGTGTGAATGTGATGGTGTGGACTGTGTGCGTCGTAACACGCAGGTATGCGTGTGTGGAATGGAGACGGAGACGGCGACAGAGGAGAGAAAGCCGAGTAGCGGCTGTAGTTGTTTCGGGGACCGTGCCGGGTTCACCCAGCAGTGAGCACGCGGTTCGTGCTGTGCAACGCACGAGACCGCCACGTGCTCGCTTGCGAGAGTGAAGTCCCGGTCCGGAAACGCACGCGGTGGATTTGCCGATCCCGCGGACGGACAAAGTTTAGGCAGGTAAATGGATTTGGACCGGACGGGTTCTCCACGCGATCGTGTGTGTTAAGCTCCAACGGGCAAAGCACATGTGTTCGCGTGGGGAACCCCTCGAGACGTGGGGCTTGTTTTTTTTATGCGCACGGTGACGTCATGGCTGCACGTGGGGTTGGAATCCGGCAGGAGGGGTATCTCTGCCGGATGGTCCCGTCCAAGGAGGGACGAGGAACACGTGCAGCTGCATGACGTCACGGGCAGGTGCAAAGTGCGCGAGCTCTGAGTTGCCGCGCAGGTGCTTCGCATGAAAAAAAAAAAGGCAAGCCTCACTTTCGGGTGTACAGGATTCCTGGGCAAGGGGTGAAAGACCCCCTTAGCCTGGGCACAGGATGGAAACTAGTTAGGGGGAAGGGTTAGCTTAGTTAGACCGACTCCATGGGGCAGGGGTAAGTCCTCATGGAGTCCGTGGAATGGATTAGTTAGAGGGATTGTAGCCAGATTTAGGTTGGGAAATAAAATGGGATTATTTGGAGACAGTGACAGACTTGAGAATGTGTAGTGGGGACGTAGTTTAGCTACGTAGGTTAAAAGGAACGTGCTACTAGTTTAAGGGACGACGTGGGAGCACGAGTTAGTTAGGGGATGTAGTTAGAAGGATGGCAGAGTTCAGTGGTGTGTGTGTTGAAGAGTTGGTGAGTTGAGAGGTGAGTACATGATGAGTGAGTGAGGCCAGCGGGTCTGTGTGGGTGGAGCGAATGGGGACTGCATGGTGCGATGAGTGATTGGGGGGAGGAGTGACTCCCGCCCAAGGGACCCCGGGGTCAGTATAAAGTAAGTTAGCTGGGTTAGTTAAATTGAAAAATGGAGGTCGTTTTGTTGTTGGTGGGAAAGTAGGCTCGAGACCCATTTGGAGGGGTGCAGGAGCCCTGTTGACGGGCTTGGGAGCGTGGCTGCGAAAGGTGAGTATCGCTGAGTGGGTACCCCGGGCACCAGGCTAGTCGGCCGCGGTAGGCCATGGGCCCATGGGGGGCCGGGATAGAGTAGTGGGCACGGGTGCGCCTGCTTGGTGCGGGGGCCCGGGGCGCCATTAGCCGCGTGGGCAGTGTTGTGGGCACGGGTGACCCTCGGGAAGGGGCCCGGGAGGCCGGCCTGCCACGTGTGCGTTTCAGGGGAGGTGCCATGGGGGGCACTCCCCGGTGTTAGGGAGCTGGTAGGCTCGGAGGCAGTGTAGTGCCCGGGGGTGCCATAGCGGGAGATTCGGCAGAGGGTCGTGCCTGCCAAAGGGAGCCACGTGTCCTAGCCAGGAGACCGTGTGAGGGCACGGAGCGAAAATTGGGGGGCGAGGCCCGAAATTGTGAGGACACCAACACAGGCGACGGGAATCTGGGTTGTTAGAACCAATAGTTTAAGCGAGAGGCGCTTGTTGAAAGCCCCGGGGTAGCTTAACAGTTAAATGGTTAGGGTAGATTAGGAGATGTACCCCTCCGCACCATCCATCCCCTCGCTGACGTTGTGGGCCGCTGGACCCACTTGGTGTTAAGATCGCCGAACTCTGGGGAGGCCATCCTGAGGCTTCGTTG
>NC_140973.1:16975244-16977744 GCF_056783735.1 Eptatretus burgeri
ACATTTATTCCACGGCACACGGAGAGCACACATATACAGCCAAACAGAATGCACATATTTCAAATGCAACAAAAGAAACAATGACGCAGAGATACTACGGACTACGCGTACACACGGCAGCACTTATACGGTTTGACTTCACAGACGGCGCCGACACACATTTAGTCAAAAGCAAAGGAAAGAAGCCACCCTCATAGGCAAGGGGGCAGACGGGCCCGTAAGCCAATGTGTGCGCGGGACCTGAAGTAGCGGTCAGGTCCGCGAGACCGGGGGGGTCCTACCCGCGTCCTCGTGACGAGCCGCAAATGTGGCTGCGCGGCGGTGCCCCGACTTCGTGCTCCTTCGCGGGTTTCGTTGGCACCGCTTGGAGTGGGGTGGGAACGGGGCCCCCTTTTTGCACTATCTCAGCGCGGGGGAAAGGGGGGATTGTTGATGCCCTGGGGAAAGGAGAATGGTTGGCTGGCTTGGGTCCCGCGACGAGCGATCCCACCGCGACCTCGTCGCCGACCGCCGTCTTCCCTGCCTTGGACCCGAGCTCCTTGGACTCTTTCCCCCAATTCTCCTCAGCCGACTACAGAAAACCACCTTGACGCCTTCGCCTCCCGACTCCACTTCGCTCTCCAACCCGACTTGACTGCCTCACAACAACTCCAACCAAAAACGAACTCTCTGCGCAACAACTCCTGCGCAACAACTCTTTTCATTTGCCTCGCGCTCGCCGTTTTATTGGCCGGCAGGAGAAAACAATATGCAAATTTCCAGATCAGTATCTCCTCGAGGGCGGAGCCATGCTCGCCGATTGGACGGAGGAAAAGGGGCGTGAATCTCCCCTGATCCTAGAATTTGCATATCTCGATTCCAGACAGACGCGCCTGGAGGCGGGGCCAAGTCGCCCCGCGCTTCCTAATTGGACGGATCAGAAGTAGGCGTGTAGCATTCCTGATCCGAATTCTCCTCGGAAAGGCCGCTATTTGCACTCGCGGCTCGGCGCGTATCTTGTACGAGCCCAGGAGAGCCCAACGCTCGGTGCTCACAGGTGGTGCGGGAATGCCCGTAGAAGGAGGGAGGTGAAGGTGGTGGAGAGTTTCCGGCGGTGGCCGATGGCCATGGTGCCGTTTGGAATGGCGGTGATGCGATGTTTGCGGGAGCGAGTTATGAAGGTAAAGGTCGTGGTTGTTGGCGTTGTTGTTGTCTGACGGTTGGAGCGTGGTTGGTTCAAAATAAAGATAGAACAGAAAAACGGCTATCTCAAAGCGTCGCAGCCCGAATGAATCACATTAATTCCCTCTAAACAACAGGTTTGGGGCTAACTACACATGCACTTAAGAGATATCTCACCTATGGGGCCTGAATGGTGGTTTGCGAATTTCCACAGCCGTAACAATATATATTGTTACGAATTCTGGCCCGTCCGGCGTGCGATCGGCCACGTAACTCAAATTGCAACGCGTCATCCTCCGGAACGGACAATTCAGTCATGACCCTCTCAGAACAACGCTGGTAGCTAGTCACGGCAGGGGGTTTAACCTCACCACAACTCAGTCCGCATTCTACCCACGCGAAATAGGATCCGATCGCCGAATGGTCGATTTACCTAAGTACCCGCACGGGTAGCGTACCGAGGAGTTGTACCACGCCGCAGGTCGACTCCGGACATGAACCGCTTAAGCGGCTCGTTCCATACTGCAGGGATAACCGAGCAGAGTTATCGTCGACCTCGACGGTTCAGATTATTTATCGGGAACTTACACCCACTATCAATCCCTTACGTGATGCAAGATGGAAATTCAAAGAAAGGAATGGACGCAGCGAAACGGGGAACAATTGGACAAGCACATTTATTAGCGCCACACGGCAGCACACACACGTAAGGCAGTAATGTAATGTGCAGCAAAAGCAAAATGCAACAAAAGCAAAAGCACTACAACCAACTATAATTATTTACAACACTTAAACAATTATACTTGTTGGGACTCGGCGCCACATCATTCATTCAAAATAAACAGGAAAGACCTCCACATGGGCAGGGAGGTAGACGGAGTCCGTGGACCAAATGTGCGCGGAACCTGGAGGAGCGGCCAGGTCCACGAGACCGAAAAGGTCTTACCCGCATCCTCGTGACGCGATGGCAGGCAAGCCGCAATATCAGCGCAGCTGTGCCCCAACTCCGTGCCCCTGGCATGGTCGGTGAGCCCTCTCCGGCGTGCTCCGCGCAAGCACGGTTTGGTCGGCACCACGGTTAGGGTGGGGAATGAACGGGGCCACCGGCACTATCTCAGTGCGGATGAGGGGGGGGGAATTGTTGATGCTCAGGGTCGAGCGAGGGGAATGGCTGGCTGGCTTGGTCGCTTGTGAAAGCGAAGGTGGCTCGATTCCAGTGACGAGACGACACCAACGACCAGCGACGAGACGACACCAACGACGAGAAAAGCGACCCCCACACACCTGAAAGTTCCACACAGACTTGCGTCTTTTATAGACCGGGGGAGGAGCCTGTATG